>NC_048926.1:55179290-55212125 GCF_011077185.1 Oxyura jamaicensis | reverse complement strand
CCCCCCCCCCCCCCCCCCAAGGAGATTAAGTAATGATGTGGTATAAAATTCTAAACAGAGGCTGTGTGCACGCTTATTTAAGGCTGCTGGGCTGAACAGAGAGAGAGATCAGGTTGATTTAGGTTTGCTCCAAGGGTAACGTGAGAGAAGGAGACATGATTGTTGTGTTCTGGTTGCAGAAGGCGGGTGGAATTGGGGTGCGATCTGAGAGAGATGCTACATTCATTTGCTTTGTGCTGCCTGTCTCATATCTTGATACGGAAAGAATTTCCAGTTCTTCATCCTCTAGAGGATATTTTAGGAATGAGATTTGATAATGAACTTATTGTTACATAGAAACAGGTGTTCCTTCAGTCTCTTGTCAGGTACCAGATCCTTTTTAGGCTTAAGTCTTGGGAGACAGAAATCAGCTTCAGCATGCAGGCATAGCTTTTTCACTGGGATTCTGCATCTTGGCCTGACTTCTTTGGCTGGCTTTTCTTTGTGTCTTTTCTTTTTGTGCCTTTTCAGTTCTGTTTCTGTCCTTGTTTTGTAGATACATCCCCATGCATCCCGCTCTACCTGGGAGCTGGGCTGCATCCTGTGTACCCATTTTGCTTTTCATTTTTGCTGTCCCCTCCTCCCTGACAGGGAAAAGGACTCATCAGCTGTACAGTGAAGATGTATCAGCATGGCTTTGCATTGCTTTTGATTAAACAAATCTTCAGAGAAGTGAAACCCCTGAAAAACAAGCCTGCTTGTGGCATTGAGATTGTGAAATTTCTGGCTAAACCTTTATCTGTACACTGAACAGCCAAGGACAGTACCAGGTGTTATTTCTGAATGTTGAAGGTGCTGGTTTCAGTTACCATGTCAGCTGGTCCTCCTGAGTGATTCTCTGCCTTCCTAAATAAATTAATTTATTTTAGAAATGCAGTTGGGCTTCCTTTTAGGCTGGCTTTTTTATTAGCCCAAAGTTGGGTTAATTTGTACCCATCCCTTCTTTATGAATGCCAGCAAAATGTCCTGCAGCTCTCAGTTTGTGTTTCTATGGCTGTGCCTCACACATTAGAATTAGAAATTAAATTGCTTGAGGGAGAGCATGTCCTACATGTAGTAAATGGCTAAATTATCATTCTCCTCTTTTTTAGTGATTTACTTGACAAATTGTTATTCACTGAAGACATGATTTGTGCACTTTAGTAGTTAGGGCTTAAGAGAAGGTCTGTAACATTGCCTTCCTATTTTTACCAATATGTAGTATTTTCATTCCCTTTTCTGTTTGTTAGAGCGTTTGGGGTGTGTGGGAGTGGTGCAATCTCAAGTTTTGAATGCTGACTATTTTTCTTCAGGTTTTCTGATTAATCCAGGAAGGTCAGAATGGTTCCCAGCACCTGGCCTACTGCAGCTGGAATACCAGAGATTTTATTTCATGTTTTGACATCCTGTATCTGTTGCTTTTATTAATGCACCTGTGCCTGGTTTGACTATGCTTCTGGGCTTTTTCTTTAGGGCTATGCATGATAACATGAAGCTCCCAGCGCACACCTCCTTTCTTCCCTGTATCATGATTAAAGAATTACTTGTGTAAGGTCAGAAAAGTTTTCTGGTCAAAGAGGATGAGATATAAACCCTTGACTTAAATAAATCAGCCTGATTAACATACCAACTTTGTATAATTTTGCTCTGAATAACAAGGGTTTCTTGCTGAAGATCTGGGTACTTAAGTTTTGTTTACATGTGACAGATACTAGGAAAAGCATCTCCATGAGCCTCACTGTCCTGGGTAGATGGAGAGATAGAATGCCCAGCTTTGTTTTTACTGCATATCCTCTTTCTTACTTTTTCTGACATTTTTTTCCCCACATTTACATTCTATCCTTAAACGGGGGGTGGGGGAGAAACCCTAAGAAGTAAGCAAGCATATGTACATGTGGTTATTTTTGAGAAGAGCTGGCTGTTGTCCTTCATTCTCCATCTTTTACTTTCTCAAAGTCAAGCCTCAAGGGGGGAGGCAGTCCAACACAAGCAGACCTATATGCAGACGAGTCTTAAACTTTTTTTTGCAGTTTTACTGTTTGGCAGGGGTTGTTGGGTGGGTGGGTTCCTTTTCCCCACCCCTCCTGCTGGTAGCGAAACGATGAAAGTGCAATCCTTGGCTTTGCTTTTCCACTCTCCAGCTCTGCCAGATCACGTGCTGCTTTTTATCAGATTAGCTTTCATGCTGTCCTTGCACACAGCAACCCTTTCCTCTCCATGGAAAGATAAAAGGGAAAAATAAATTAAAAAAAAGAGGTGGCGTAGCATAGTAAGTTCATAGTAGGGTAGTGACACTGTCCCGTGTAACAGCAACTTAGCCTTGTGAGTTGGAACATGCCCCTCTGAACAAATGGACTCCTGAAGTTGTCGAGTTCTGGCACGTAATATATGAAAGTCTCATGCTCTGCTGTGCACCCTTCACCACAGTCATGTTCAGATTCCCTCTTTTCTGTGCGTGGGTTAGTCTCAGTTGATGATTTGGGGCATTATGTAGGGCTCTGGCTGCTTGTGAATCCTCCGCACAATGTCTGTTCAGCAGCTGAACTATGATGTGGATATTTTCTCCGGCTTATTCATGTGGGTGGCAGACAGTGGGGTCCAGTCAGATACCCTGCACTCTGCGCTGCTTTTCCTGGCTTGGTGCTGGCACCAGCCTTCGTCCCGCTGGTGTGTGCAGCTACGGAGTCGTCTGGCACCGCGTCTGACTCCCTGAGAGCGCGTGGCTGGCTGGTGTGACTGCCGTGGTGTGCTGAAATGGCAAAGTGCTGCTGGGATGAGCACGGCAGTAACAACAAAGCTCATCTGTGCAAAAAAAAGTCAGACACCCATCACAGTTTTGCTGTGTTGCTGCATGTGTTCCTCCTGTTGTTTTGGGCACAGTTGCTGCAGGTGAGGACCATCTCTCCTTCAAACTGATACACGTAGCCATGCAAGTGAAAAGACACCACACAGACCTGATCTCCAGGCTGGGTTTTCACCCAGGCAGGATGTTTGCCAGCACACGTTGGCTGTAGCATCAGCTCTTTAGGCCTCTCAGGCCCCTGTGGCTGGAAGCACACACGTGAGATTTATGCAGTATGCTCGCCACCCTCCATGACAGGAAAACCTAATGGTGGATGCAAGCTGACTCATGCTCTGTGGCTGCTAACGTAGCTTCTCTTGCTGTCTGTTGTGAAACACATACCCAGGTATGTTTTGTGGACCTCTCTATGGCAGCACACTGAGAACATGAGGTGTTCAAAGCCTCGCTCAGAGATGCTTGAGTCATGCCAGGGCTCCAACAGCTCCACAGTTATGGCAAGACAGCAGTCGTCACTGGCCAAGCCTCGAGTACAGCAGCATTCAGAGGCTAAGGTAAGCTTTTACAGACAGAAATGTGTGCATCACCCCTGGAACTGGTCTTCTGAAACTGCAGTAAAAGAATGCTTCACAGCAATGCTCCACTGGCAAATGCTGCTTTGCATACAGGAAGGTCCCTGGATATAACAGACCTAGGCAGAGGGGAGGGAGGGGGAAACTTTACATGGGGTATTGCCCCACAGGTTCTCAGTGATCTGAGCATGGTTTTTCAGTGAGTGGTTTTAAGCCAGTGTGATGCACCAAGCAGGGCGATGTAGAGTTGGGATGAGGGAGGGCCTCTCTCATCGCAGAAGTTGCAAATTGCTCAGAAGCTTTCAGTGAATGTTTCTGGACAATAATGCTGTTACGAGGGAGAAGCTGACATCCAGACTAAATCCCAGGAGAGTGCAAGCCTCTTCTCCCTGCGAGCCGTCTGTGTCAGCACCCAAGGAGCGTGCTTGTGTCATGCTCTGAGACTGGGGAGGATGCTGGTGCCGAGGGCCCTGGGTTCCAGCTGAGCTCTTCTGAGCTGCCTGCAGCTGCCAGGGGGCTTCCAGCAGGGATTTTTGGGAGTATCTGCAGGTAGTCCCCTGTTTAAAAAGGACAGCCCATTCTCTTTGTTTAGAAGATGCGTTTCAGTTCTGATGGTTGTTGGTGGTGGATTTCGGTGGTGACTGGATTGTCTTGCAGATACGGGGAGAGGGCAGGTGGGAGCGGCAAAAAAAATTCTTTTTGCAGAGTAAGCTGGGCTGTCAACTAGTATACTGTTGTTTCAGGATTTGTCTTTGCAAGTCTATCAGCGTGTATCTCACCTCACATTTGCAAACAGGAAGAGTGCAAAAAGTTTGGGTATTTTATTATATTCTTTCTGTTTGACTTCAGTGACTGTGAGAGCTTTCGGTGAGGCAGGACTGGGAGTCAAATTTGTCTTGGAAATTTAAACTAAGTATATTAAAGCATAAACTAAGTCTAGTGATCTAGTCATAACATGTACAAGAGGCACACCTGCAAAGTTGTGAAGGGAAGCTATGCAGTGACAAAAGCAGCAGGTGCCAGAATCCTGTGTGTAATGAGAGAAAATTTATAAACAATATTGGAAATACAGCGAGCAGACGTTTTATTATTCCTGGTGCTTACAAAATAAATGTAAATTGATAAAGAGTTCCTGTACACGTCTTCTTTCTCTCAGGCTCATTCTGGAGACTGGGAACTAAGCCAGAATTTGTGATGAACCACTGCTGCTTAAAGACATTTCCTGAAGGGAGACTTCTTCAGGCACGAGGGTTCTCCCCACATTACTTCAGGTGCTTAATACTATGTTAGCTTACTTCCAGACTGCAGCCAGGTATTATGTCTTGAAGGAGCTTGGCAGTTAAGGTCTGAGCTTTGCACACCTGTTGGCAAAAGGAGCAAGTGGATGATTCTTAACTTTTAATACAGAAAAAAAAATACTGACCTTGGGGACAAAGATTTTCACATGAGAAATTCCCTCCCTCCACATTGGGTCACTAACCAGCAGAACTGATGGCAGAGAAAAAGGTCATTGTCTCACAGTGTTTGATCAGCCTTCATTCTTCATAATTAAAAGAGCATTTTCCTTTCTAAATAGTTCTGAGAGACAGGTCTGAGCTTCCCATGCAGATTTTTCTGTTATTCTTGCTTTCAACCTAAATGTAATGAGACTAGCTAAGAACTCTGATTCTTAGATATTCATCCCATTTATTTCATTGCTGTTTTATAAGTTTTCCTACACACACACACACAAAACAGTCAAGGGGTTTGTAAGTTTTAGGACTGGTTTGTGTTTGTTTTTCCTTAGCTAGCTGTTACATAAGAGGTCTCCAGGTGGAGATGTGGAGATGTGTGCTTTTGTATCCCATTCCTCCTCTTCCTCTCCCATCCCTCCATATGTTAGTTCATTGGTTTCCTTCAAGCACAGGTATGGATATGCAGGAGGTCCCTTATTAGCCTGTTGCCTAGTGACTCTCAACAGAGTGAGGATTCTTCTGGAGTAAATGCTGTTCGTCATCATCCTTCCCTTTGTGTACCCAGAAACATAAGAAGGACTCACTCTGTGATATTTCACCAAGGACCAACGTGAGGCTGACAGCCCTGCAGCTCCCCACAGTGTCCTTTAGCCCTTGCTTGAAGATGAGGGCAGCATTTGCTGTTTTCCAGTCATCAGGTACCTCCTCTGATCTCCATGACGTTCAAGTGTGAGAGAGAATAGCCTTACTGGCACTGCCTAGAACCCACAGATGCAGCAGGTCTAATCTAATGGATCAAGTTCTGTTCAGCAGTCCCTGACTCGGTCCTCTGTCACTGATGGTCATCATTTCCTCCTCGAACCCTGTTTCTAGGTACAGTACACTGGAGGATCTTTCTGGTGAAGGAGGCATTGAGTACCTCTGTCGAATCTACACCTGTTGTCACTACATCATGTATTCAGTTCAGTAACTGTCTCACATTTTTCTTGTTCAGCCTGCTACTGTTAATGTAGCAGCAGAAGCTCTTAGAATCATAGAGTCATAGAATTATTTGGATTGGACCAGACCTTAGAAGATCATCTAGTCCAATCCCAGTGCCATGGTCAGGTGCATCTGTCACTATATTGCGTTGTCCAAAGCCCTGTCAGCCTTATCCTTACAGTACTTGTGGTACTTACCTGCTTTCCTGACATCATTCTTGCACGCTCAGGCAGTGTTTCTTAATACCTCTTTTGTAGCCTTACCTTGCTTTCACATCCTTTTTACAGTGGAGTTCCACCATTAGTTCCTGTATCAAAAAGCTATTCAGTCTAGAAAGCTCCTTGCCAGTGCATGTCCTTAAGGGTCCCTTCCAACTCAGGATATTCTATGATTCTATGATTCTATGTCCCACTTGCTCTGTTGTCTTCCCAGCAAATGTCAAGGACATAAAAATACTTTGTAAGGACCAGGGCTTCGATCAAGAGCAATTCTCATGTTGTTTAACGAGCACTTCATTTATGTGGGAGATCTGCAAGAAGGACATTCCTGCCACAATGCCAGGTTTATTGGCCTCTTCTCAGCTCTCACCAAGCTGTTGTCCCCTGGAAGAGCTCCCTATATCCAACTGCTGTTCTGCATGAAGGCATCCTTTCCTCTTCATCCTCTCTGCCCGTATCTCCTGAAGAGCACCTGTCTGCCCGTGATGATGCTCACTCTCTCATTCAAGAGGTCTCGGTTACTCCAATCGTGCTGTGTTGTGATGGGCTGCAGGGCTCTTGTTCCTCCTGACTGTTCCCAGCTGCACGTGTTTGTGCACACGTATTTGAGGCAGGCGTCCCTCCGCCTGTAGTGGTGCTCCAGAGGTGCCTCTTGTTCCTCTCACTCCAAGTCCTTTACTTGCTGCAGCTGCTGCTCCCCAGTTCTTCTCTTAATTTTAGGTCAAGGTCAAAATCTCCTTTTACTGTTGGAGATGTTGCAAGCTACAGAGTAATTAACTGGAAAAAAAATGCGTTGCCTTCACTGATGTTGCTGTGCAAAGAAGTAAGTATGAAGTGTAATATCCTGGGACCATTCACGCTGGCTACCTTCTGCCCATTGTATCTGATTCCTCCCTTGCCCAAATCTTCGTGCAGCTGACCTACTTATTGCCTAAATTTAACACTGCCTTCAGTTTTCTGTATCTCTTAGCTGCATGTGACACCATTAACTGTGTCTTCATGACATTTTTGTGTTCTTTTGGACAGCTGGTGATGCTCCTCGTGCATACCAAATGGTACCAGGTTAGTACAGCTTGCCGTAGCTGAAGAGCCCTTGGCTTCTATTCGCTTCAACAGCGACCAGTTCATGTAGCTCTGCTTCAGCCGGCGCTTTTTCATCCATGTCTGTTACTGATGCCGTTGAGATGCTTTCTGCCACCTGTGCCTGAAGGTAGCACTCGGAGTAACATCTTGTAACATCTGACATGGTACCTCAATCGTGGTGTTCGTGAGGTATCACAGGGGAACACCAGCTTGCCCTAGGATGGGATCTTTGTGCAGTGCCGTACTGGTGTGGTTACCTATGCAATTTTGTTCTCCGTGTAAGGGAACTGTGCAGCAGTCAAAGAATGATCAGGATGGTGTGGTGCTTAGTTAATGGAAACAAAGGTTTTTCAAAATAAAGGATCCTCTTCAGCTTTTTGCACCAGAAAGAATTTCTATTTGCATTTTGATCTAAAAACTGTACAAGGCAGAAGGGCAACAACCAGGTCAGTCAATTAAAAAAAAAAAAAAAAAAAAAAATGGAACCAAACTCCTGAGTGTTGTTTTGATTCTCTTTAAAAGCTGCTGGAGAGCCTTCTTCTGACAGAGGACTTTGTGATGGTTCTTGCTGTCCTGCTGCTGTTAATGTTGCATTCCCAACGCATGAAACAACTTATTTTCAGAGTACTGCCTGGAAGTTGGCAGAAACTTGTGTGGGAGAAGGCTTCTTGGAGGGGAAGAAGGGTGCCTGTGATGGTGTGTCTTGTTTTGTATTGTTTTTGTTTTGTTTTTTTGCTGGTTTGTTTGGTTTCTTATGTGTTGTTCTTTTTTTTTTTTTTCTTTGAAAACTGTTCAAGAAAGGGAGTAGAGGGAAAATACTTGGTTATTAAACTCAAATCTTAAACGAAATTAATGGTTTCATGAAACCTGTTAAAAGCTGTTCCCATTACTAGTACTGCAGTTAAAATAATTGCCGCACTCTTCCACTATAACCTCATCCATGGCAGCACTAACTACTTTGTGGTAAAAACATACTGCGGGCAACAAAACTTGGCATTCCTGGCCAGAGCCCAAGGAAATGCTGCTGCTATTTGTTTTTTTTTTTTCTTTTGTTTTCATTTGGGTTTTTATTTTAATTTAAAACCATTATTTTATTTTGATTTGCAAAAGCCCAAGTAGTAGAGGTTTAATGGTTTTGGCCGGTGTTTGTAGTTCCTACAGCTGTTTTGTTTATATAGTGATTGCTGGGTCATTAATTCAGTAATGTGATCTAATTTGTTTCCATTATATGTACACAGTCTTAAACTTTTACTTGAGTGTTTACCGTTAGTTACCTCTGTCGAGAGGGCGTTTGCAGGATTTGCTTTGTACCCGACCGCATGCATTCTGATGCTCCCCTGTGCTCACACAACCGCACAGAGGCGCGCAGGCGCACGCAGTTCATCAAGGCCAGTGAGAAAAGAGCTCTGGCTTCGGCAGCTCATGTTGGCCTGTGCTCGCGAGCGATTTCGGTGAGGCTGACAGCACAGCACAGCACAGCACAGCCGTCCTGGGCTGGGCCCCCAGCCTCGCGAGTGCGTGCATGCTTGTAGCCGTCCTTGTTCAGCTCTTGCTGCAGGTATCTTGCAGCGATCTCGGTGATTCCGGCAGGTGATTAAAAGGAAATCTCCATTTGTGAATTACTTTGTAAGAGGATGTTTTGGAGAGGAGGCTCTTCAGCAGATTTGTGCTATCTATCCAGCTGTGGGTAGCTCTGCATCCAGTTCTGGTTTCGCTTGCTAGCCTACTCAGTTTTGTTATACTGCAGGTGAACGTGGGGTGACATGTGCTCTAAGCGGGGTTTAGAGCTACGGTTATGGAAGAATAACAGGATTAGGACGAGCAACAAAATTTTGATCTGTTGTGAGTTGCATGGGTGTCATGTGATAGGGTTAGCTAGTTCCAGTTTGGTATGGTATAGCTGAAACCAAGTCCCCAGCACTGAGGTGTTTTATCTTGGCAAAAACACATTTTACCAATTAAAACTGCTTCAGGCTTGTATCTAAGAACTCTCTTTAACCTAATTTTCCTTTTGAAACATATCATGGATGTGTTTTAAAATATATGCATATGTTTGTATGTATTGCCTTGTCCTATAAACATTGATGGTAAAGTAATGATCTTAAAATTATAAACTGTGTCACACTAAACGCAGTGTTCAGATTGCTCCTCTAGTATTAAAAACTGTCAAACAGGCAGGAGAAAAAATAAAAATAAAAGTTGAGCTCGCTGTGGTCCGTTTCGGATTTTAGTTCACTTGTTTGGCTCTTGAAGGTGTTGCACGTCTGCCTAGCATCTGATAAATGTGAACCGTAGTTTTATCTAGTTTTAATCTGCATTTTGTTTTTGTTGTAGTGGAGCAGCGCTGGGAAGCGCTTACAGGCAGACCTTGTGCTGTGGGTGCTTATTCAGTGAAGAATTTCAGCTTTGCAGCTGCCTGATTGTGTTTTACTTTGTTTTCCAAGAAAACTTGATAATGCAGCGACAAAACAATATTAATTACATCAAGGGAAATCTCTGTTAGTAAAGTAGTCCAGGTTATAAACTTAAAGTAGATGTAATTCATAGGGCAGAGATCAAAATCTTCCCTATACCAAACATAGTTTTGATGCTTAAAGCATATATAATAGTTTGTTATTCTTATCGTGATATAGCATAGTAAGTTAGGAAAGCGTTAAAAAAAAAATTCTTTTGCCTGTATCAGAGAGTTGAACTGCAGCTGTAGTTCGGTCAATGTAGTACATGAGACACTCTCATTTACAGCTGAGCTTGGTGATGTTAGGCCAGCTTTTCAGGTGACATCCCTTTACACCCTCTGGCGACTGATGAGCGTGGAGGGGAGATGCTGGGAGAGGGACATTTGTGCTGTAGCCTGGGGAGTCACCAGGCAGAGGCCGATGGAGGAAGGTAGTGGCAAGGTCCTAGGACTTTGTGTGCAAGCTGCTGGCCATGCACAGCGCTGCATATTGCTTGCGTCCCAGGCTGCTTGCACTGATGGCTGCAGGAGGAGGTGGGAGGCAGCAGAGCAGGGCCCAGGAGCGTACGGTGCCTGGGCTCATGCAGCTGCGTAGGCACGGGCCTGTCTGTGAGGGAGGCTGAGAGCAGGAGCACTGCTTGGTGCCGGGCAGCTGCAAACTCAACATCTGAGCCACTGAATCATTTACATATATTCAGTTTTGGGCCCCTCACTACAAGAAGGACATCAGGGCCCTGGAGCATGTCCAGAGCAGGGCTATGAAGCTGGTGAAGGGCCTGGAGCATAGGTCCTGTGAGGAGCAGCTGAGGGAGCTGGGGGTGTTTGGTCTGGAGAAGAGGAGGCTCAGGGGGGGACCTCATTGCTCCCTGCAGCTACCTGAAAAGAAGGTGTGGGGAGCTGGGAGTCGGCCTCTCCTCACAGGTAACTGGTGATAGGACTAGAGGGAATGGCCTCAAGTTGTGCCAGGGGAGTTTTAGGTTGGAAATGAGGAGACATTTCTTCTCAGAAAGAGCAGTCAGGCACTGGGATGAGTTGTCCAGGGAGGTGGTGGAGTCACCAGCCCTGGGGATGCTTAGGGAAAGGTTGGCCGTGGTGCTTTGGGATATGGTTTAGTGGGTGACATTGGTGGTAGGGGGCGGGTTGGACCAGATGATCTCGGAGGGCTTTTCCAAGCCTGAGTGATTCCAACAGCTGGGTGGGTGCTTCCAGTACCGAGCTTACAGCCTGCCCCAGTGAAATTCCTCTTGTAGCCACCTGCTCCCCGTTGTGCCTGTGGGTCAGGATGCTCTGCTCCCGAGTTGTGGGTGGCTCTCATTTTCAGATACGCCCGAGCATGCCTTGCAGGTACCTGGCACCCCGTGTGACAGCCTCTGGATGCCGCCCACGGGATGGCAGCCCTGGCAGAACGGAGGATTACTGGTGTCAGCGCTGAGCAGAGCGTGGACTGGCAGGTCAGGATGCACCCAGTAACGGAGGGGCGTGTTGGCGTGGATCGGTAACGAAAGCTCACAGAGTCAGGAAAAAATCAAAGGCTCCGACTGCGTTCTGGCAGCTCAAAGGCAACAGGCGCTGTTGTGTGTGCTTTTTTCCCCCCCTTTCAAGAGAACAAAGCCTTCAGCCCACCACACAAAAAACAACCCTTCACCCAATAGCTAAGCTGCGTTGGTTTTAATTAGTTTAGGATGCCTCTCTGTTTGAATGATGCTTCTTCAGTTTAATGTTTGGAGGTTTCTGTTGAATAAGATTTTATTCGTATTTGTTAATAGCTGTGACACTTCCAACTGAACATAGCTTTTGGGTTTTTTTATTAAATTTTGTGAATAAATTTTATGAAAGCTTGCAGGCATACTTGAGCAATTCATGTAGCAATTTATTGTTTTCTTGTGTTCCATGGTTTATTCTGTTGGAAAATTGTGAAGTGTGTCCCCCTTCCCCCTTGCTAGGATTAGTTTTTATTTCATAATTGATGCTGGACTGCTGTTGATTAATAATGTAATATAATTAATTTTAGTCAAAAAGCTTCTTAAAGCACTCTTAGAAGTAAGGCATATGTTGATAAGCCAGTGTGCTGAGAATAAAACAGCTTAGGAAGCTCAGGAAAATGAAAACAAAAATATTTGAGGAACTTGCAAATTTAAGGTTATTCTCAATATGTGTTATTTGTAGAACTCATGATTTAGAATTCACTTGTGCTTTGCCTTCTTTTTTTTTTAATCTATAAAAATTATCCTGTTTTCTCCTACAATTTGTAATACATTTCATCACTTTGAACAAGTGTAGCCATTATCCTGAAATGGAAAATGACTCTCTTTTCACTAGAAGGAGGAAAAAAGGCTACAGCTTTTGAAAGCACACCCTAAACAATTCTGACTTCATTTGTGCAGTCAATAATTTCCTCCAGAGGCTTGACTGATGCTAAAAATTAAGGATTAATACATACCATTTCCGATTTTCAATTAAAAATAAATAAATCTAGACTTTAATATGAATTCTTGAAATTTCAAGTACATGTAAAGTAGCATTTATTATGCTTAAGTTCAGTGTCTTAATTTACATTTTTGCCTTTTTACCTCCTAGCTCGTGATGTTCAAATACTCTACTATAGATCAGGGCTTGGAATCAAGGTTGTGCATACAGTCATTGTTCTTCTCTGTCTTGATTTTTCTTGAACAATGTATTATCATGGAATTCCATTGCTCTGCATTGTTTTTTCTTAATTATGAAAAGATTTGGAATGGAGTTGCTTTCTTCAGAACTGAGTAATTTTATGCTTTAAAATACTGGAAGGTTAAATGTCTGGTCCAGACAGTGATGCTTTGAGGCTGTTTCTGGGTCTCAGGAGTCCTCCAGGTAGGAGGAGTCTTTCTGCATGCTGTGAATTAATGAGAACCTGCCTGTGTGCTGAATGTTTTTCAGAATCGAAAGGGACCTTACCTTTAGCCTTGTTATTATCCACCTCGTTGATTTTGATCATGGCAGTGCTCTATAATTTAAATGAATGGGCGCAACACAGCCTGCCTGTGCTTTGCAGAAAGGTAAATGAAATTTCTGATTGATATTAACTCTGGTGATTTCAAACAACTTAATTCTGAAGAACTACAAAATGAATAAATAGTGAGAATGCTTCTTTGTAACACTGGTCTTTTGTCACAGGTCAGGGTTTGAGTTTTACATGACTTGAGCTGCTAACATAGAGCAGCTCAAGTTTATGATTGTAGAAAGGTATATTGTAAGTTAGAACTATTTTTTTTAATATGGTCTTGAAAAAGATTATCTTCTCTGCTGAGAATCTTAGGAACTCTTGTTAAGAACCTTAGGTGATTTTTTGAAGATGCAGGGATTATAAAAAGGGAAGATTTTAATCAAGTTCAAATTGGCTACAGTGGCCCAAAAAATGGTTGGACAAATTCATGAGGGATGTGTCCATGACTGTTTATTAGACAGCATTATTCACATGCAGCTTGCAGCTCAGGGATCCGTGGACTATTGATTTTTGATAGGCTGTGGGAGAAAAAAAAAAAAAAAAAAAAAAAAAAAAAAAAGAAAATAAAAGGAAAATTGTGCTGCTCTTCTGTGCTCACTCCTGACAGATCTGTTGCTGACCAGCAGTGAAACAAGACACATGCTTAAACAAGCCATCCATCTGAGCTTGAATATGTGTTCTTAGGTAACAGATTTCTAGAGTGCCCTTACCAAAACTACTGATGTCTAAGAATAGCAAAACAAATTGAAACATTTTGTTGTTGTTGTTGTTTTCTATGCGCTTCATTGCATGAAACTAACCCAGTCCTTGGATGACGGGTTTCTAATGTTGAATATGTATCAAAAGGGTGCCTGTCTTAGCATTTAATAAGCCTGCTAAGACTTGGTAACCTACAGAAGCAGGAAAGATAGGCCAAAGAATTTCTGTATTTTAAAATAGAATTGAAACTGGGGAGTTTGTGTACCTGTTTTTGTCCTTTCTTCTCAGACTAAACAATGTGGGAGAGAAGTTTTTTGCAGAAGAGTGTAGTCTGGACAAGAGCAAGTGGGGGGGTCGAGGTGGTGACAGGAGCTGGGAGCTGTAGAGATGCTTTGGATAAAGGCGTTAGGGGGAGCAGGTAGGAAAGGAGCACCAAGATGGGTTGAAGTATGTGGTAATGCACCTTTGTTTTAAAAAAACAGCATGAAAAAAAAAAAAAAGAAGGAATTGCAGCATTCCTCCAAGAGAGATGCAGCAAATAAACAGAATTGCTGTGCTGTAAAGCTTGATGTAATTTGCTTATTGGAAGGCACTGCAAAAGAGCAGAAGCTGGTTTTCCAGAGAAACATTCATCTGTGCTGATAACACATTTGCTTGTTATTTTCTCAGGATCTGTGCCTCGTTGTTTGCAATAATAGGCCTGCTTGTGATTTAGCAAACTAAGATTCCTTAGGAAAGTTTCTCTCCCTGGGGAAACCTAGTCATATTGAGACATGGTATATCCAGAACCGGGGGGAATAGTGTGATATCATGTAATTGATGTCTTTTGTTACCATGTGTGTGGCTGAGATAAAATAGGTGTGCTGCCAATCTTTTCTTCTTTTCCTTCCAACTAACCCGTTGTATTATCATTAGAACCTGACTTGTTCGGACCCAAAGATTACTAAACATTACTAAATATTTTATTTATTTTTAGAAAGAATGTCATGGTACCTGTGGCTGCTAACGTCCTTACTCTGCAGGTAGAATAAGAAGAAGACAAGTAAAATGCTGAGTGTTCCTCCTTGGAAACGAGGCTGGGACAAACGCTCACTAATTGGAGTGAGACGAAAAACGACAGGAAGAGAGAAAGTTATTTCATGGCCCATCAAATATAAATTAATTTAATTTATAATCATTTTGTCCTGGCAAGTCAATCCTACTGATTAGTTGCACTAAGTAACTGGTAAGTTGCAATAGTAAGCACTTCATCAGCTGCCAGGAGATTGGGGTTGTAGAAAGCTCATACAGGGTAACAAAGTGCTATTTAATTCTAGCTTCTCTGAACTGAGACCAAATTCAATTATATTCAGGTTTTCCCGTTTTTGGAGATAATTTGTCGTGAGAGAGAATTTGGGCTTTCCCTTGGAATACTTTCCTAGAGATGGCTTGATCACATAGCTTCAAGTAAACAAGCTTTCAGACTTGGCACTGTTTCAAGCAGGTGTTTCCAAGGTCAATTCCTAAGTCGGCAGTGCCTCACTGGTAATCTTTGCTTTATGGCTAGGTTGAAGAGGTAGTAAAAATACAAAAAGTAAAAATGAGATATGTTTGGATTTTTTTGTTGTTGTTACAAGATTTCACTGACATTTTTTTTCTTTATAAAGTAGGAAACTGGAAAAAGTTGATCACAAATGCATGCTCTGGATTACTGTTTCCTATCTGGACTAAAGCCTGTGCGAGTCAGACAGCACTAGGAACATTTTTACTGCTAAAGCTTTCTGTTCTCCAGAATAGGCTGGATTTTTGTGCACATTAGCAATGGGTTTGCTGCTTTGTTGGGTGATGCCGCAAAGGAACATAACAAAGGCAACAAGCCTCTGAAGTTTAGAGCTTAACATTTGAACTTATGCCTATTTGCTTTTGCTGTAGTTATTATAATGATGAATATGTGACAATGAGTTTAAACCAGAGAAAGGACTCTTAGTTGCTGCATCCAAAAACATGTTTCTAGACAGTTTGCATAAGCAGTCTTTGATTCATCAGAGTCTTAATGGGATTCTCAAGAGAAGGTAAATTTCAAGAAAATCAGTTTAATGGTCTGGTTACGAATAGAAAAAAACAAATGGCTTGAAATTTCAGGCACCTTTTGCTTTATAAAAATAACTTACATTCAGGTGTCTCAGGAGCTGAGCTGAACCTTCAAAACCATTAGTATCAGTCCTGTAGGATGGGTAAGGATGTCTGCGTGCTCTTGTCTGCTCATACCCAGCTTTTAACATGGTTGTGCTGGTTTTTTTTCTCCTTTTGCTTCATCTCCCAAACAGTTGATAATGAAAACTGAATTCCGTTACAAGATTAAATGTTTTGTTTGTTTGTTTGTTTGTTTGTTTTGTTTTTTCTACAAATGCTGTGTGGCTTGCCAGTCGTACTTTTTGTTCTGGGGTCTCAGCAAAGTCAGCCCTGAGTTACTGAAATACTTGTTTTCTTTACATTCTATACCTGTTTGCACATGCTTTTAAATAATTATGTTTTCTTATCTTTCTGTCTTTTGGTGCTGCTGGTAGCCTCCTTGTTTAAGATGACAAGAACAGGAAGAATACTACCTTTGTTCTAGTAGATACTGAATTCCCTGGAGGAGAGGCTTTATCTGAAAAGGCAGTACTAAATTTTGGCTCCTGGGAAGTGTTTTCTGTGGTGGGTTTCACCCCAGTATGTATCTGCATAAATGAATGCTGTGCTTCACTCTGGAAGTGCATCAGAAGTACGTTTCCACATCCAACTCTTGCAGGATGAGACGATCCAGAGCTTAATGGTCCTCAGCTCAAGTGCTGCTTGTGCAGGAGCACACCGAGTCAGATAGTCACCGCTTAGCAGCCAGGGGCTGGGGTAACTAGCCTCCAAAATAAGGTGTCACACGGGCCAGGCACCGTATTCAGAGTGTGTTGGCAGGAGTGTCAGCCTCTCACAGAGTTTTAATTAAGAAAATGAGGTTTATTTTATTTTGTTGATGATTAAGAAATTCCTTCTGGTAAGTATCAGAGATAATTCCAGTGTAGGAGTTGTGGATCCTACTGTGCAGCAAAGGAGAGGAAGATAGAAGAATATGGGAGTACTTGTCTTTGAAGTGTTTCTCATGCCTCCAAGCATCAATTTCTGTGTAGGTAAATCTTGTATGATTCCTGTAGTAACAGCAGCTCGGAGAAGCTATGTTTTCACGTTATAGTAGCAGTGTGTTTCAAGCTGCAGTTTACATTAATGTCAATTCTTTAGAAACTCAGTATCCTCAGAATGATTTTGTTGTGAGAGAAGATCTGGGCGGAATGATTACTCATACAGGACGAACTGGTCATTGTGTTGCTGCCTTGATTTAAGTATCTTAGTGCCAAGGCCAGCAGGGATAACCTCTTCTGAATCGGGAGGCATTGCTGTATCCATAATCTGCGAAGGGGTATTCCAAAATGTATAGGTAGACTGCACCTTAACTAACATGAACTGGTTGTGGGAGCAAGCAGCTTTTTGGAAAATTGTTCCATTTCCCATGCAAAGGTTGGTGTATGTGTTAGGGGCTGTTTCTGTATGTTCAGGGAGCAGTTGAGCTGGATCTGTCTTTTTTCAGTAATGACACACATACGTTTATTTGTTGGCCTTCTTTTATAAAGCAGCTCGTGCCCTATTGATTGGTCATGTGCACCACTGTGATTTTCCCTTGGGCAGTCATCTGAGGTGGGTCTTGCTGCTGAACATTTTTGAACGGTCTCCTAATCTCCATTTACTGGTAGTGTTTCGTGTCTGAGGCTTGAAAGAGGTAGCACAGAAACCAGGTAATTTTAGTTGAATCGAGTTCATCAGAGACAGGAGGATACAAAAGTGACACAGCCAATTAATTTAAAATCCTGGTACAGTGAAGGGTGAATGGTCTAACTCTGCTCTATTCTAACTCTGCTCTATCTTCTTTGAACAGCTTGTATTCATTATAAACAGTGTATGTTAAATACATATCCTTGCAGTAGTTGATGGAAGTTTTACTCGAGTGGCACAGCAAGTGGGAGCAGAGGTATGAACAGTGTCACGTTATGTAGGAAAATCAAGAAGTGGCTTTTAAATTTCTGTTTTAAAAAGGGTCTCAAATGAAATCTAAAATACTGTTTGAGGAGAGTAGTATATACTGTTAAGACAAGCAAAATGAGGTGGTTTTTTTTTTTTTAGATATATATTTTTTAAAGAATATCCTTGCAATTACATCACATACAAAGTTTTAATCCGTGACTTTAGCAACATCACTTCTTAGTCTCAGATTGTAGAGGTTGTCCTCAGAACAGAAGGTGACTTCCTCTTTTTGGCCCTACGATTAATTAGCTTATTTGACACAAGTAGTCCTTTGACCTTACTGCTTTAAGTATTTTTTTTTCTGAGGGTGCCTAACTATTATAAGCCAGACTGACAACGTGCTAACAGACTTCGTTGACGCTTTGCTGTGTAATCTCATCAGTTGCACTTCATCTCCTGAAATTCTAAGTACTGAGATTACCAGCAAAAGAGTGGTGGCACTGTGTGTACGGGTGTAAAAGTATTTATGCATTAACCTGATTTCCTGAAGGTTTATGGCTGCTGTAAATTTCTTGCCCCAAATGACTTCTTCCTGAACTGCTCCTTGAGCAAGCAGGAAAAGCTGATCCTCGGAGCAAAGGATCCACCTGTGAGTAACCTTAAGGAAAATGTTGCTGGCTTTTATATGTGCACTACATAGATAGGGAAACACTAAGTTTAAAATACTAATTTTTGCATGAAATTGCATGAAATTCTAATTAGAATCTGAGTAATGTTTGAAATGACATCGGACTAAGTTCCTAAAAGCCAGGGCACCTCCCGTAGCTTCATTCCTCTGCTTTTCCCCTGATGCATCTGAGAGGTGGCACTCAGAAGCAGGACTGGAAGGTACATTTAACGAGTGTGAAGTAGCATGGGCCCAGACTTTGCTGTGAGCTTGCAGTTGTCTCATTTTCATCAACTTTCTCGATCCTTATTTAGGCAGACAGTCTGTTTCCCTGACAGCTACTGAGAGCGAGCTTTTCTTGCAGATTTCGCCATGCTTTCTGATGCCCACAGAATACAAGCTTTCAGTGACTATGGGGAATTGAGGACAGTGTCCCCCACCTGGGTCTTACGGTGGGGAGAAGGGGCTGGCAGGCCTTGTGCTGGGGCTAGCTGGGGCCAGGGCATTGAAGAGGAGACCTGAAGGCGGAAAACAGCTGGGCAGGAGTGTGGATTTCTTGGCAGGTAAAGGAAGCAGGAGGAAGAGGTTTGGGAGGCATTTTACATATTTTGTTTTTCTCTAGTGGCTTCAGGAAGCTTCCTGAGAGTGTCACCCAGAGTTTTATGACACCCTCCTAAATAGTATACTCCATGCTCAGGAGTTGCTTAAGTTACCAGTGACGTGCTACACCACCCAGCTCTTCCCAGCGCCTAACAGCTTTCTTTCCACTGGCCTAATCAGCTACAGAAGTCAGAGTGGATGCAGACCTGTGGGATACCTGTGGGATCTGTTTGCTGGAGTTTACGAAAAGAAGAGCAAAGAAAAAGAGGAAACAGTCCTAAAATGTCCCTACAGCTAGGATAGGTACAGCCTCCAGGCAAGATATGTAGCATGTTTCTTCATCATGGTGAGATTTCTGTTCCTGGGGAGGAGAAAAGTTCTGTAGCACAGCTGATTTACAGACATCTCCTCCTTGCCCAAGCTAAGTAGATGTTGTGATTGGCACTGCATCATTTCTTGAATTCATCTCTAACTTCTTTTCTTTGTTAACAGTGAAAATATTCCGCTTGCCTTTTAAATAGTGTCTTCACTGTGGCTTGAAAGGTTCTTGAATTAGCAAGAACATCTAAAATATAGCATGTTGCAAACAGGAGTATTGTTGACTATCAGATAATAGACATCTGCAGGACTGTTTTGTAGGTTGCTTTTTGCTTTTGTGTGTGGGTTTTTTTTTTTTTTTGGTTTTTGTTTTTTTTGTGCGTGTCTTTTGTTTTGTGTTTGGAAGACAACATTTTTGTATCACAGGGAACTTCTTGTTTCTCTTCCTTGTACCTTCAGAGGTGGACGGGCCATCTGTGGCTCTATCTCATGAGAATACATCCTCCTCTCAATTCACAGGTTTTATCAAAGGGACAGCTGATTAAGAGCCTAAACTTGTTCCAATTCGCACTTTTGTTTCCATGCCTTTGCTACTTTGTGGACTCTAGCCTTCAAGTCTGCCAACAGTCACCCTGGGACTCTTCTGGCTTAGGCAAGTCAGTGGGGCTCAACAGCATCACCCTACATAAAGTTTGGCGCGGTACTTCAGGTGGCGTGTACAAATGGTTTCCTGTTCAGGCTGGTGCTGGGAAGGGGACGAGCGTATCAATCGGTGCCATTCGTTTATGCAACGAGGTACTTCCAGTAGCTCTGAAATTAGTGCTTTTAAAGGAATGAACTCCTACCTCTTCCCCTTGAATTAGCATTTCATGAGCTTGAACTCCTGTCAATAGGCGTGAGGCAAGCCATTCAAAACCGATATTGATTCCCTTTTTATTACAATACACAAGTTGGGTAGAAACCATGAAATTCAGGAGATTCTCTCTGCTGTTCTGTTTAATGTGTGGGCTTGGAAGGAAAACAATCTCCTTCCTGTAGTAGGTGGGGAGCCCGGCACTCTTTCTTGCTTATTACAATATAGCTGATGTTTTTTCCTGAATCCAAGGCATATCAGACAGTGTATCTCACTTTGATTTGAAAAAGGAACTTAAAAAAATGTAACTGCATTTGAAGAGGGAAAACACAAGTTTGTCTTTAATGTCCTTGAGGCTTTGTGTGCATGCATTACATCTAGATATACGTACATGCATACATACACAAGCAGAAGTTGTGTGCGCGTCGCTTCAAAGGCGTTACTCAGTATCCTCTCGGTGTTGGTGATGCAGAAGGGGTGGCCGCTGCGATGTTTCATGGATGGCTCTTGTTTCTTGGAGCCCTCTCAACGTAACTTGAGGCTACAGTTTTGTCGCCGAGGTATGAGAAGCTCTGAGTTTGAGCAAACTTGCTGGCTGTCCCTGGCTGCCCTGTTACTCACACAGCAGAGAGACTGCTGCGGATTGTGGGGGCGGGAGTGCAGCCCAGGGTGTTTCACAGGGAAAAGGCTGGCATTAGGTCTCACGGTTGCATCTCCTGAACATTGCAGCAGGGAAATGCATTTGGCAAGGTGGTGGGGACAGTAGCTTGCATGCCTTGCTCTGTCACCTACACAGGAGCCTTATTGGTGTTTTTCCCCACTTTCAGCCTGTGCATCGGGCTTTTGTGGCCGGGGGAGGGGAAGGGCTGCAGGGGTGGCCTCTGTGAGCAGAGCCCAGCAGCTGCCCCATGTCAGAGCAGAGCCAGCTGCAGATGGCTCCAAAGGGAGCTGCTGCTGGCCAGAGCTGGGCCAGGGAGTGACGCTGGGTGGGCTTCTGGGAGAGCAGGTTGAATGGACAAAACTGCTATGCTGGGACCCCACATGGAGCAGGGGCAGGGAGGGACCGTGAAGGAGCTGTGGAGACGAAGCCTCAGGGACTGACCACAGCCCCCATTCCCTGTTCCCCTGCGCTGCTTGGGGGGAGGAGGTAGAAGAAAGTGGATGGGGAGAAGGTGTTTTAAGTCTGCTTTTAGTTCCTCGCTGCTCTACTCTGTTAGTAGAAAGCAATAGATTACAGAAATCTCCCTTATGCTGAGCCTGTTTTGCCTTTGGTGGTAACTGTTGAATGATGTCTTTTTCTTTATCTCAGCCCATGAGCCTTCCATCATTTTTCCTCCCTGTCCTTTTGAGGAGGGGGAATGAGAGAGCATTGTGTTGGAGCTTAACTACCCATCTGTGTGACACCACCATAGTCGTCTTTGCAGTGAAAATAACGTTTCAGTCAGAATTAAAGCCTTGCTTGTAACGGCATTAGGACCTGCCCACCACAAGGTGGGAGAGGTGTTGAGTTGGTCTGCACTTCAGTCTAACATCTGGGGACGTGGAGGTAGTTAAACAAACTTTGTATCTATTCACTGCAGTTAAGGTACTGTACACGTGTTCATAGTTCATTTCAGTCCTCTAGCATTGTTTCCCTGTTAAACCACAGCTGAAGAGTGGTGATGCAGAGTAGAAAGCTGCTGAGGTTATCCTTGGGATTTGGGCTCAGCTGACCTTCCTTACAGAGGCGAGAAATGCACTTCACCTTTCTTCAGGGTTGCCTCGGTGTGAGGAGAAGCTGTTTCTCAGCAAGAAGATACTTTAAAAGCACGATAACGCAACTACTAAACCTGTCTGTTTAGAACTAAAAACATGTTAAAAGGAAAAAAAGAAAAAAAAAAGAACCGGAACTCCTACAGGAGCTGCTGGTTGTGTAACTGAGCGTTATGGATGGCATTGCTGTCCTGCGGCAGCTGTATTGCTGCTGCTGGCAACCATTACAGCTAGAGCGAGGCCAGCTCCTGGGTGTCATTGTGTGTGTGGTCACTGTTCGTGAAAACTGCATCTGTAAATGAACAACACGTGCTACCTGCCTTTCCCTGTGTGATGCAAGGTCCATGTATGTGAACTTACGCTGTTAGAGAACAAGTTTTAGGTAACATTGAGTCTAGACGTAAGCTACAGATGTCATAAATGCACCAGCTGTGGAAACATCCTTTGTTAGCCAAACACACAGATGCCCAAAACATGCTTATAGGTATTTGTCATGATTTGGCAGAACTGATCTTGCTCTACAGTTTTATCTTAGGGTAATTCAAGAGGTCATATTATACTTTAATTCTGCATCTGAAGTAATGGACAGAAAGCTGCCAAGCCTTATCTTTAACACCATCTTCATGATTTTTTAGTTTGCCTTTGAGTTGAATTGATTCCAGATTTCAGTAAAGCATATGGAGTGTTTCTCGTGAAAATACATGTGTTTTGCACAGGTCTAAATCAAATGGGAATGAGCTTAGCATGTTTTGCAGTTCAAAATTGGTCTTTTTTTAACTTCACACTCTGAAACTTAAACTTAATAATGATTTATTCTTTGTTCTCACTTCCCACATAAATACACGGGAAGTCTTCTGGAAGTCTTATGGCCTGTGTAAGCCAATGTCAGTGAATCCTGTGGCAAAGTTACTTCTTTCCAAAGTGATGAGTCAGAAGTTAATTTTATGAAACTAATGTTTGGAGGAAAATTGCATGTTTTTCAAAAGGATGGCCTTCCAAAAAGCAGCTTTCTTTTTCTTTTTCTTTTTTTGGGGGGGAAAACGGTCAGCTCTGTCTGAAGAGGTCAGCCAAACAGCTAACTCACTAGGAACTCATTACTTTAACATATCTTCATCAGTCTTTGCATCTGCATTGATAAAAGTTTTGACAAGAAACCTAACCAGCAATCCTTGTGTACTCTGACAACAAAAGTCTTGATTGTATCTTGGACTATGGAGTGATAAGCTTGCAGAGTGCAATTACTGTTTTGTCCAAAATTATCAGTTTGAGGCTAAGTGATTTTTTTTTCCCTGCCCTGTGAAAAGAACTAAATGAATTTTCATGTTTGCCTTAATGTATCTTGCATTCAGTTGATCAGCATTACCATCAGAAAAGGCCCTCTGGGTGAATACCGTTGATTTTTCCTCTCCAAGGTTCAGTCTATTGCTTCTTTCTCTCCTCAGTGCATTTCCTAAACTTCCCGGGTGTCTGTCAGGTAACTGGATTTTCAGAATTTGTGTTCTTGGTCTTGTTGCATTGTGATTTCCAGCAAAAACAAAAGGCATAATGGATAACGAGTAGGTTTAATGGTGCTGCAGATGTCAGCTGTGGTTATTTGCAGTTCTACTTGACCATGCTGGAGAAGCGAATGGAGGTGTGTGTTGCCGCCTTAATCTGTGCAGGACAGCACGTGGAGAAGTTCAGGCTGTTCTATTACACCGCCTTTTTCTTTCCAAGTATCTTTCTGATAGGAGTTTCTTGAACAACACTGGTAAGTGAGTGCAGGAGTTGAATGTGTCCTCAGCAGGTCCACTGCTGACACTGAACTGGGAGGTGCTGTTGACTCGATGGAGGGACGAGGGGCCTTCAGAGGGCTCTGGTTGGACTGGAGCACTGGGCAGTCAGCCATGGCATGAAGCACAACAAAGAAATAGACATGAAGCTGCACCTGGGACGGGGTAATGCCAGGCACAGGCACAGAATGGGACACGAGTGTCTGGAGAGCAGCTCAGCAGAAAGGGACCCAGGGGTGCTGGTGACAGCAGGCTCAGTGTGAGCCAGCAGAGTGCCCTGGCAGAGAGGGCAAACTGCATTGAGGGGTGCGTGAAACACAGCATTGCCAGCCAGTGTCTGAGGAGGTGATGCCTCAAGGCCAGGCTGGATGGGGCTTTGGGCAACCTGGTCTGGTGGGAGGTGTCCCTGCCCATGGCAGGGGGTTGGAACTGGGTGGGCTTTAAGGTCCCTTCCAACCCAAACCATTCTGTGTTTCTATGATTATATGAACTCTGAATTAAAAATAAGTTTCGATCTCAGGGATATTGATAATCTCAGTCAACTTACAAATTCTGGAATGATTTGTGGAAATAGGGTAAACAGGGCACTTAAAGCTTGTATTCTATTATTAAGGCAAAAGCTGTGTGTATCAGCTATAATTCTACATAAAATATATAGGTGAAACTTTGATCTAGAAACCTACCTTGTTACCAGTGTTGCTGAGCCTTCTTTTACAAACACTGCTTATTCATGTTGCTAATTACTTACGCTTACCTAGTTAAATAATTTCGATCTCTGCAGTTCTGTGAGAAATAAATAATGAAGCTCTGGACACAGTTTTGCCCACAAATCACATTTTCTGTAGTTGGGGATTCTTGTCTAATTACGGACACTTACTTGAAAACAGACTCCTCAGGTTTTTTTGTCTGTTCTGGCTGTCTGATCCGTACTGGATTTGGTCATTACCCTCCTAGCAACTGGTTGCAGCGTTAAAACTGAATGATGGACTGTAGAAACCAGTAATAAACATCACAAAACGTGTGTATATGCCTCTGTAAAATATTTGTACACATATGCATATGTATGCACACATGTATGCATAAATGTGTACATACATACAATCCTGTATGTGTGCATATATAGAATGTAGTTGACTGTGCACAAATTAATACAGAACACAGTGGTAGACAGGTGAATTCCTGACACAAGATTGTACTTTGTTGTAAACATTGTCCACTGTCCTTGGAAGTTTCTGATTAAAAGAAAAGAAAGAACACCACCACCACCACCTTCCATGAAGCATTGACATCTATTTAATTTCAGTAACACAGTGTGTTGTGATGGATCCATTTGCTAGCAAATACGCCTCTGTAAACAACACGGCAGAGACTCCTGCAGAGCAAGCAGGAAGAAAGGGATTTAGTTTCCTTCTAGTGAATTTTAAACTTTTTTCAGCAGGCAGAATTGCCAGTGCTAAATGTCAGGTTTCCCTTCGAGAACATGAAGTTCCAGACTCTGACAGCCAGCCTTGCTAAGGGAGGAGGGGGGCAGAAATCAATGTTAGTGACAGGCTGGCTGTGGGAACATCTCTGCACTGTCACTGCTAACAATGTTAGGGACCCAGAGGAATCTGCTGCTGCTGCTGCCGTCCGGAGTTTCCTGTCTGCTGTGCAGCAGTTTTTAGTACAGCGATGCTGAAACTTATGCAGGTGCCCTTTCCTCTGCAACAACACCCGTTCTCAAAACACGTATGTGAGAAAAAGGAAGTTTGTTTTAATTTTCCACAGTTCGATGCACAGGCATACCATGTAATTTAGTTCTGCTGTAAAGACCTACAATCCTGTTTCAGTTCTAGTCATTATCTTTGCTTGTAAAATGGCATAATTTAGGAGTTAGAATTTATCTTTATTATTATTTAGAATTTGTTTCTTTATTATACATATCTGTTACATAAATATGTAATATATTCTTTAATATTATAATTTATCTTCTAAAATGGAATCATTATCTCTATTAATTTTGGGTAGCTTTGAGGCAAGGATCAGAACAGTTATGGTGTACCACTGCAAAAAAAGGTACAGAATATTGGTCCTAATGATGAGAAAAGTAAACGCAGGGAACTTACTGTAAGCTTGTTCTGCGTTCACAAACTAGAGGTACATTTGCACCACATAGATAAAGCTCAGAAAGACCTTTCTATTTCTGTGTGCCTGTCTTCAGTTCATGTGCCAGGCCTTTATACCAAACGTCTAGAAGTGTTGTATTTTAGTTTCTAAACGACAAAGGAACTGATTTTTATATCCCACTATCCTTTCAGCATAGCATGCTTTGAATATTCTGACAGCATGACTCAATGATTTTAAATAATGAATGCTTATAAATACTGGGAAGTTTTATAGAAATAATATAAATAGAATTACAAGCTATATTTTGCACATACACCTATATAAACACTTGCATGTATATACATACAGGGATATGTGTACCTATACACACCTATGTACATATGTGTGCATGTACACACATCTATTGTTTACTTTTGATTTCCACAATCTGTTCTTCATCTAACATACTTTACTGGAGATTTCTAAAACTTTTTTTTTTTTTTTTTTTTTTTTTAATACCTTTGCATTGAATTGTTGTTACTGCGATTCTTAATACAGGGAGCTTAAAAAAAAAAAATTGCAAGATTGGGCACAAGAAAACCAGGATTTTCCCTTAAAAGGGGATCTTAAATAAATGCACAAGTTTGTGTGTGTGTGTGTACAATGTTTTTTTTCCTCTAGTGTGTTTCTCCCACAAAATTCACACATTGAATTTCTTTTACACTTTTCAAGTACATTGTATGTAAATTTCAAACGGGAATGTTCAGAGTTGTTTACAACATCAGTGCAGAAGAGAGATGTTTAAGGGAAACAACCAGTCTCATGAAATCTAACACAGTACTCATGAGCTCATGGTTCCAGGCTGCTGTGAACCGGCACCTCGAGGTGCTGCAGAGCTACACGTGCTTGCAGAGGAAGGAGCACATGGAGCTACGTGGCGGTGGTGCCTGCTGTTCCCTGTCTGCATTACTGTCAGGAACTGAGTTCACCCATTTGACTGGAGACTTGAGCCATAATTGGTGCACAGCAATTACGAAGTTTATTAATTAGTTATGGGGAAACTGGTACGGCAGCAAAATCATCACTGGTAGGCCATCAAAGAAGTTTGCAATTATATTCCAATGCATATCATTATGCCCTTCCTAGGTAGCTGCTAATTACAGGTTTGCAGTCTAATGACCACTGAATCGCAGCTGTGGGAGCATGGCGATGTCTCGCCACCGCTGGCACGCCCCATGGCACGTCTTAGAGCTGCAGCCCCAACCCAGAGCCGGGCTGTGCGAGGGGCCTGGCTCCACAGCTCCACTGCATCGCTGGCTGGAGGTGTCGGCGCTCCTCCCCTTCCTTCTCCAGATGACTTTATTACTTATTCTCTGTTTTCCTGAGTCTGGGGCTAGCCGTGTGCTTCCCAGGCATCTCCTTCACTGCGCCCACACTCCAAAGTCATTGCTGCGGTGTGAGTCCTGTGACCGCTTCCACCAACAGCCGCGTTCCCCAGCACCAAAAGAGTCAGGCTTTTCAGCGAGAGGATTCCCAGCACGTTCATACACGTGGAAAGTCACACTGCTGAAGAGGATTTTCTGCTGTGTGGCCACTCCAGAGCTGGGCTGCAGGAGTTTTAACGCTTTTATGTTTATTATTTAGTATGTGCGTGTACTTACGTGAAGTCCTCTTTTAACCTCTGTAAGTTAACATGGGACTGGCTTCAAGAAGCAAGCGTGTGTGTCTCCAGCATTCAGAACAGCGAGGAATAAGTGTGTTCGTGCAGCCTATAAAATTAAGCTGCATCTAATAGAATCCAGGCTTGACAAGGTGGGTGTAGACATGCAAATCTTTCACCTCAATTTCAGGCAGTACACTTTCTTTGAGTGTGTTTAAACTTTCTGTGCCTGTTGCAGCCACGTGAGAGCAGCATCTAAAACTTCTGATGGTGTAGGTAGGCACCAGAATGCTGTTATTTAGCTCTCTGCATTATCTGCTGTGTTTGTGTTAACACTTAAGTTTTCGGCATTTGAAAGCACATTTGCCCACAAAAAAAAATTAAAATTAAAAAAATCCATAATAGGTTTTCTTAAATAGGTTTCGTGTCTTTTTCATCCTAATCTGCTAAACCAAAATAGCTATGAAAAGTGCAACTCTAGATTCAGTTCAAAGTCTGCTTGTGAGCCCAAATGCCTAGCAGTCTGCAGCAAGCTGTGACAGCCGAGTCAAGTTTTTTAGTTTGGGTACTAGGAACAGATGCCAAAAAGAAAACTGCGTGACATCTGAAGCTGTTTTTGTTATCTCAAGCCAAATAAATATGTGGCCTTTTTATCTATATTTAATGATCTTTTATTATATTGATGCATTATTTATGTAAACTGTAACTAATTAGTAATTTCTGTGGAAAATTTAGGTTTTAGTTTGTTTGTTTATTTCGGGGGCTTTTTTCCAGAAGGACACGCAGATTCTGGCAGTGTGTTCTGGTTCCTTTTTATTATTATTATTATTTCCCGAGAATGGAACCATGGGATTATTAAGAATTTAACTGACATCTGCTTTCTTGAAGAGTTAATTCCATCCTGGAAATGCCAGGGGAACCTGGGGGCAGGGGGGGAGTCCCGTCCCATCCCGTCAGTAACATACAGTTTTGGTAACTTGTAAGAAGTTGAATGTGCTGAGTCTTGAGGGGGAGGGAGGGGAATAACCAAACATGTCTAAAAGTGCTCTTTTCTTTCAAAGTTCCAGTGTTTAAAAGCACGTGGCTTTTTAGCTGACTTCAGAGGTAACGAGTTTCTGCAAAACTACCACACAGCAGAGCATTTATCAAGGAACCAAAGTTTCTACTTCAGGTTGGTGAGGGTGTGAGGAAGCCCTAATCCTACCCAGCACGTGAGCATGGATTCCTGTGCTTTGCTGTAAAAAGGAAACCAAGTAAAATACCTTCTGCGTGTGAGAGCCAAACAGAGCTGTAGGTGGTGTAGCCTACAGGATCCTCTGCTACCACCTTTTTTAAGATATTTGCTTAGTTTGTGAATTAAAATATGCTAATGGTGAGCATTTGTAAAATACCGCTGTGCACTCTTGCACATTATAGAGCTTCTAAGAATTGTCAGCTCTAAAACAAACTCAGATTTCGAACAGGAGGAAATTGTACACGTATCACCTGATGGGATGAAGTTTTTAGCAGTACCTGGCAGGAAAAAGGAAGTCAAGTGCTGTATTCTTTTTAACAAAGCCAGGGTATGCTGGAATTCTCTTGTGGATTAAATTTGATGCTTTGATGGAGACTGTTTTCTTGGGAAAAATAATGTTTAAGTGGATGAGTAAACTTACATTAAAGTTTTTTGGATTGAATCTTGTTCGTCTAGCATATGCAACTTCAAACCTTTGGACAGAAAAACTAGAGGCTGTTAGATATTTTATGAAACTTGGAACTTCAGGATAGTATCTACATGCAGCCGTGACATGAATTGTTTCCCAGTAGCTGTGGTAAAGCTGGCTAGCCTGCCAGCGTGTGATTCAAGCCTAAAACGATGTGAATTGGCTGAAGATCACGATGAGTAACATCCAGAGGCTAAGTGCTGGGTAGGGCTCAGTGTGCTGTCACAGGCTGTGCTCGTGGTGCCTGTGCTGCAGGGTTCAGCCGTGGCTCCTTCAAGAACGTCTGCTCTGGCTACGGCACACCTACAACTCGGTGGAGGGGAAGGAAATTCGTTTTCCCTCTCTCCGGTTCCAGAAGTCAGTAGGAAAGTGCAATTTTAATGCTACATACGTTGAGTCTTATCTGAGGCGGTGATGGCAATAAGGAGGGACAAACATTCCCTCACCCAATTACAGGGCTTTAAGGGGCTTACACTAAATCGCCATGATTTCTGTCTGTGGCAGAATAAAAAGCATATTTTTTTTCTGCCTTTGGCAGCATAAAATCAACAATGGCTGTTAGTCTATTTTGTAAATCTAAAAAGTTTGAGAATCTGTGTGGATATGACCAAACTTCAGTTTAGTTCTCTCCTTAGACAGAAGTCCCACGACTGGGTGAGCCTTTGCAGAGGTGTGCTGTACCACATAAGAGAACATGGCTTAAAGAAACCTGTTGAAAAAGCTTAAGAAGGCAGAAACTCCACAATAGACCAGACCGATAACAACAAAGCAAAGCTTTTCTGCTTTGACCTTGGATTTTTCCACTCGCTGTTATTTCTAATATAACACTGGAAAGAGACTGTTGTCTTGTGGCTAACCAGGGTGCTGAAAATTTTCTGTAGTGAAAGATATGGGGCAGGACTGCACTACCTTAATGTGGAGCGTGTAGCTTCTCTCAGTTTGTGTCTGTGCATATGTACTTCGCTGCATATGTTTGCCTTGGATTGATGAAATAGTTAGTTCTAATTTTGTTCTGTTTAAATATTTGGAAAAAATCTGCGTGGAGATATGGCTGGCACATTGTGCAAAATGCATCTCTGATGCTTATTCCAGCATCAGATTTAAATGCATGACTTGTCAGACGTAACTCTTCGGCAACTAAATCTCTCTTCTGTGTGTGGAAAAAAAAATCTGGCTGGAACATTTGTCTTTACTTTTAGTGTTCACAGGAATTGGGTAATCACTTTAACAATTTTTCCCCAACTTCTTTTGTAGGTAGCATTGGTACTTCCTTTCAATGCCAGTCAATCCATCAAGATCACATTTGCAGCGATGACAGTGATAAGGTGAGGCATACATAAATTTTTCCTTCAAAAGATGCATACATATATTATATATTTATGTATTGTTTTTACTATATAAAGACTGTTTGTTATGCAGGCATAGCAGTCAATTTTAAAAATTAGTCTTTGAGCTCTCTGGCATGCTAAGAAATATACTTCATTCAGGACAATCTCTTAGTAAATGAAGGAGAAATTTATGTTGTACAATATTTTTCTTTTTGCTTGCATTCCCTTGGTAAAAATCTGTTGGTTTGCCATATTGATGCTCTCAGTTAATAAAGAAATGTTGCTGCTAATGGTTAGGTAAGGTAGGATGTCTTACTACCGTTGCTTCAGAAGTTGTAGCCTAGCTAAGTGTTCAGGTTTGTTTTTTGTTTGTTTGTTTGTTTTTTGGGGGGTGTCTTTTTTTTTCTTGTGTGTTTTGTTTTGTTTTGTTTTGCAATGGCTGTATTTTCCTGTTTTGCTATTGGGAACTTCAGGTTTAACAGGTAGGAAACTGTCATTCAATGGTGCAGTCTTAAAGCACCAACCTGTCCAGTAACATAGAAGTGTTTTCCTAGTAATTTTTGACAAGAAATCACATTCTCAGATTGGCTCACAGTCGGTAGCACACTCGTTGTTAAATGTTTGATGTTACTTGGATCAGTAGCACAAGTCTGGCACACAGAAGGGAAAAGATTTCACACTGAACTGCTTGTGAGACTTTGCTTCAAGTTACTGGTATTGATGCTGGGTTTACCTTAGACTTCAGCTGTCCTTAAGTAATTAAGAGATTTTAACTTGAACTGTCCCTAAGAGATTTTAGAGTAATTAAGCAATTTGATAAACATTCATTTGACATGTAACTACATTGTTTGCCACAATGGCACTTCATGGTAAGCTTACTTTTTGGCTTGACATGGCTGGAAGAGGGCATATGTTAGTCAAATTTTAAAGATCATTCTTAGAAATTAGATCTGCATCTTAGTGCCCTGATAAATACAGAGCCCCTGTGTTTTAAAATCCTGGAACAGGTCAGTTTTATAGTTATTCCAACACATCCCAGCACTGGATTTGTTTTCACCGCAAGTTTCTTTTACTGATATACTGATTTTTTCCCCTTCTCCCTCTTTTTAAAAATGCGTTTGTTTTCAGGGACCATGCTATATTTGGGGCTTGGTTTAATGTATAGATACTGGACAAACGTGCTATCCAGAATATGGCAAAATCATTTTGTTTCCTGTTGATTAGCTGGTCATGAATTGTGAAACTCCAACAGAGATATTTTCTCTACTTTGTTTCCAATGTCTGAAAATATTATCTGTAGATTAAAAAAACAGCCAGGCAAAAACAGCTGAAATCCGTTTTTTGTTCTTGTTACTTATTTCTTGTGGTGTTGGAGCTATTTTTGGAGATGCTTAAAGACGGAGTTCCAGCGTCACTTTCTGCTGCGCTTGCTCGCAGCAGCTAAAAGTCTTTGCTGTCCTTCCTCTTTGAAGAGAAAGAGCTGAAGGTCACTTTTACATGATAGATCAGAAGTGGGAAAAATGTGGAAGAGGAAAAAATAGTATAAAGGGCAGAAGATTTGGTTGTCATAGGTTCACTTGCGCAGTTGGCAGTTGTCCACAGCTGGTGGTGCTACCTGGGGAAAACAGCATTAGAAAGTGTTAGTTCCTTGTACCTGCATTGTGTTCACAGCTTTCTTTTAGTCCTAGTGCTCCCTGTTTCTGGAACGTTCTTGGGTGAGGAGCAGGTGGTGGAAATTTCCTTTCGTAGCCATCCTGGCGCACCAACTTGAGGCCGGCACTCCCTTGTAGCCTTCCGTCGTTATGTGGGGGAACAGCTCTGTGGTAGGTGTGGGACGGAAAGAAAACTGAGGGAAGACAGTCCTATCAGGGTAGTTAAAGCTCTTTTAAGGCTTGTTGGAAATTCTGTGAGGTGCTTTACAGGCTCCTTGTGGGATGGGAGTGGGAAGGGGCAGCAGTGTACCTGGCTTGAACTTCAGCTGAGCGCATGTATGGCCCTTTGAGTCGATTGCCTCCGTATTGACAGAGGAATTGGGGCAGAACCTCATTATTGTTATTATTATTACCGCTTGAAGGATGGTGGGTGAAAGACATGTTTCTTGTTGGTGCTGATTCCACACCAGAAGGCTCACTAAGGTGGAACAAGTGTAAAAGCAGAAGGTTTGGGGTGCACTGCGGGAAGTGAGCTCTCCCTCTGCTGCCAGTTCTCTGTGGCAGGGGCTTTGGGTTTTCTGCGAGAGGACACGAAGCTGTTTGGCTCGCATTTTACGGGAAATTCGAGTTGATACTTTGATGATGACGGCCACGTGTTTGGAAAAACAGTGAAAAACAATCCTGTACTTTTTGTTTCTGTGACGTGCCCGTGAATGCTGTGCTCGTTTTTTAACCGAGGAGGTGGGGCACTGAGGCCTCGTTAACAGCACCGGGGAGGGATGTAGGCTAACGGCATGCCTCCTGTTCTGCTTACTGCTTTCTGAGGAGTTGTGTTGCGTTTGGTTTTGTCTGTTTTTAACCCTAAGCAGCTCTTTCTAAAGGCAGTTGGCTGCGATACTGAAGTACCACAGCAGTTCCCTACCACTCCCTGCTTCTGTTCCACACACGCACCTACACGTCGGTTTTGAACCGGCTGCTAGCTCCTAGTGGGAATTTCTACGAGAATTTGATTTGTTTCATTTATTTGTTTGTTTGTTTCGTGAGGCGCCGGTGCCAGATCCGATTTTCAGAGGGGGAGGGGGCAGCGAGCAGGGGAGGGGGGCGTGGCCTCGCCCGGCGGAGGAGGGGGGCGCGGCCCCTCGCGGGGGCGGCG
>NC_048926.1:55114209-55174290 GCF_011077185.1 Oxyura jamaicensis | reverse complement strand
CGACATGGACGGCAGCGCCGCCGGGCCCTCGCGGGGCTCGGCACCGCCCGGGCGGCCGCCGCTGTCCGCGTCCGCCCCGCGGTCGGCTGGCCGGGAGGGAGCTGCGGTGCGCGGCCGCGGGGGGCCCCGGGGGGGGGGGGTGGACGAACGGCGGCCGGCAGGTGGCTGCCTGAGCCCCGTGGGGCGTCGCGGCGTTGCGGCTGTCCGCGGCCCGGGGTCGCCTCGGCGGGGCTGGGAGAGGGAAGGGGGCTTCTCGGGGGGCGGCGGGGGCAGGCAGCGCGCGGCTCGGGGCTCCAGCGGCAGGGGGTTGGGCCCGCTGCCCGGTCCTGGGCGCCGCACGCCGCGAGGGGGCTTCTTTATCCGCGGAGCTGCGAGGCGCACGCCGCTGCCTTCGGAAGCGTGTCCTAAAACCGATGGCACGTCGAGGTGCGTCCTGCGGGCGCTCGCGTTAGGTCGCCGGCCCTTTAGCGTAAGTAACGCTCTTAGTGCCTGTCCGCGGCTTCATCGCGCTGCGTGTAACTCGTGAGGAACTCGACTGCACGGCATTGACCTCCTGAAGCCGGTTTTTGAGGGTGGTCCTTGGAACAAACGTACCGTTGGATAAGTCCTTGGACCGTGCGGTGATGGGAATGGTAGTGGTAAGATGGGCACGTGCGCTGATAGTCTGCCTTGTTCTGGTGTTTCTCCGCGATCTTCTGTCGCTGCTTACATGCTTGTTCTGACATGCTGACTGCTCAGAAAACAGCTCTGGTCTCAGTTGCCAAATCTATGCTCTTTACCCACTCCTAGGGATTTTGCTAGTTGCTGGCCCAGCAGCTTCCACAGTTGCTCTGCAGCACTAAAAGAATGAAAAATACAAACCTTCCTTTTCAAGGCAGGATTGCAGCTGAGGCAGCAGAGATTTGCTATTCTGAGAAAGAAGAAAAAAACTCCATTTGTTGAGCAGTTAGAGAGCGGAGGGGGTACGCAGCCATGCAGAGACAGCAGAGGCAATGAGGTGCTGCCGTGGCAAGTTTAACGACTGGTGGAAGTCAGTAATGTTTGTCTTCCTTAATCACCAAACCCTGGAAGAAAAAACTAACGCGTACATAGTACAACAATGTGATAAAGGTTTCCATGGGCTTGTTACCAGCAAATAGTACATGCAAGGAGAAAAATAGCAGGGTTCGTAAGTTAGGGATCTTGAGAGTTTCCTATGGGAAACTTACCTGGTCATCTCCCTGACTTTCAGCACACTCCAAACTTTTTTCAATCTACATAGGCGTTTTTTCTGCAGCTTGCTTTCTGGGTCATTTTGGTTTGTGTTTTGTTTAAACAAAAGGTGTAATAAATCTGAAATTGAAGTTGCAAGTTTAACTGCCCTTGCTTTGCACTTGAAGTGGCAGGGGAGTCATAGTGTGATGTCTTTCCTTCTTCTGGAAGGTATGGATTTGTCTCAGAAACGGGTATCAGGGCTGGTACAGTTGTGATTTGTGAAATTTATGCATAAGCTTATCCACGTGGATTTTTTCAACATGCTTTATTCAAGTTATTATAGGGGATGATGATTTAAATTGATGCTTTATTCAAGTTATTATAGGGGATGATGATTTAAATTGATGCTATTGACGAAGTAAAGTTACTTGTTCAGCTCTAGTAAGAAAGTTCAGAGAACTGAATGGTTTCCGTATTCTGATTAAAGAGTATTACAAAACTTGTGCAGTTGTGAACGCAAGTGAGTTCTTCAAGGCTACTATTGAAAAGCAAATTGAAACTTCAGCTGTAGTTGTGTTGCTTTTTGAAACCATCTTGCATGTTTGTCCATGGAAACAACACGGGCTAAACTGCTCATGCATTTGATGGGAATTTGTATGGAGGGAGTCTTAGACTCCTAAAGGTCTTTAATTTAACCTTTGTCGGGAGCTCTTCCTCCCCGCCCCTAGGAGGAACATGAAAGTTAGGAATGAGGGTATAGATGGAATATGAAACCTTCTTCCTGTTCCGGAGAGTTGTGTTTGATGGTTGGGGCACTGGTTCTTGAAACATCTGGGAAGAAACTTGACAGCCAGTTCATGCTGAAATCCAGCTAGTGCTTTTCTTCTCTGCGTACGTTTGTATAGCAAGTTGAATGATTAATTTCAGCATGTTTAAATTCTGTTGCGGACGAAACTCGCCTAGGTCTTCTCTGATTTAAAAGGAAGACTTCTCACGGTTCTTGCTCCGGCTTCGCGTGGGATTGCTCCCCCTGAAAGATCAGGTAACCTTCCTTGGCTCTTTGGTGCCCTCTACTGATGCCTGCGGGTCGGAACGCCTGAAGCTAGGGCCTTTTTTGTCTTGGACTGCAACGAAACGCTAACAGCAGCAGCTACTGAAAAGCAGTGGGAGGGAAAAGAAAGGAAGCTCTATTGCACCTTAAAGTGTTTTCCTGATTGCTGTCCGACCAGTTTGTCTGGATCGCTTTGGAGCTGTTCCTCACTTGGTAGAAAAACAGTTAAATAGCACAGAGCTGCCTCACCAGGTACCTTCAATAGGCTTTCCAGCTGTAAAAAGACTGGTGGCTTTGCTCTCCATCACCGCTTGTGCTTCCCTTGCAGAAAAACAGGCTTTTCAGAGTTGCTGTCCTGGAGATTTTTATCTCTTGGTTCACTTGCGATAACTTTGCCTTTTGTATTGATCACTACAATCATATAGTGTTTTTTTTTTTTTTAAAAAAAAAAAAAAAAAAAGGCAAAGAAAATAAATAAAATGGTTCTGTGCTTCTTCATGTGAGCACTGATACATCCTAAATTTTATTTGCTTTCTGTTTAAGGAGCCCTTTCTTCTGATGAGTCTTACAGTGTTGTTCCTCTCACTGAGATCTCTTGATGCCTCTGTCCTAGGCAAACTCACCAGTGGCTTGAACTCACCTGTATCATCTCCAGAGCCTCCTACTGATAGCCTTGTGCCCGTTTCTGCCAAATCTGTTCGTTTTTGATAGAACTAGCCGTTTTTTTCTTTCACGTTGCTGCAAGGGTAAGTCATGACTTATGACCAGTTATGACTTAAAATAAGTTACCACTTACGAGCAGGGCTGAGAGCATTCGTAGCACAACTTACGTTGCTGCTAAGCAGGGGCTCTGTCTGGAAGTCTTTATCACAGCTTTAGGAAATGGTGTCTCAGAATTTTTCTCCCTTGCTCAGGTGAATTCCTTTAAAAGAATGTAGTGTGATGAATATGTTTTTGAGCTGCACTTCTAAAATCTGATTCTTAGAAACCTGTTGTGAAGACGCATTTAAAACTACTTTGACACTAAGTGCGGAAGGGGGCGTTTTGTTTTGGTGTCCTGTGTGTGTGAATCTGCTGGGAAAACATCTGAACTGAATATAAAACAAGAGGGGTGGTATAGAGGTTGGAGTCAGTGAGAATAGCTATTCTTTTCAAGTAACATGGGAGGAACTTGTGAAGACAAATGGCAAAGTACTAAGTGGATGAGTATGGATGGATTTAAGGGAAGTGTTCAGATGTGAACACGCAGTCTGGCAAGACCAGTTACGTATTTGGGCATTTTTCAGTATAGAGTAGGGCTTAGGATGGTATAAGAAGTACAGATCTCAGTGAGTTTCTTACACACTTTGTCCTTTTTTACCTTAGGAAAATATGGGATGCGGGTTAAGAAGTGATTCTGCAAACGATGCTTATTTGAGTGCATTTGATGGAGTGAGGCTTTCTTTCTTAAACATACCCTCTGATACATATCATGTTTCATTAGTTTGCTTGTTTTAACAAAACATACTCTGACTTTGCATGAAAGTGATTCCTATTTTTTAGAGGAAATGAAGAGAAAATACGTAGACAATTACAAACTGTTTCCTGAAGCTGAGATCCTGCAGTGTTTTCTCATATTTCTCTTTCAGGTTAACTCAGTGAGCAGAAAATATAAATTATTTCCTGGTTTTGCTGTCCGCTGTAGTTTGTTGTGTAAATTAAGAAGACTAAGTGTTCTACCTGTTATATCCCTGTAAGGGTTACGTATGTGTATAGATGACATATGCTAGATGATGGCCTCCTGCTGTACATTTTTTGTATGGGTAGAGGAATCAGCTGCTTTTGCAGCAGTTAATATGTTCAGAGGACTTGTGGCGAGTCTGACACATGCAAAAATCAAGTTTTTGAAGCTACTGGGGGTAAAAGTTGTGCTTAAAACTCAGCTTAATGGCAAAGGGAATATTTTTTTTCCAAAGCTACTAAAACTATTAACTTACATAAGCTGTTAGTAAAAACTGAATGGCTTATGTAGGCTTCAGGAGTGTCTAATACGGGCACAGCTTTAACAAGTTAGTTAACAGGATGCCATCTGTAACGCTATAGTCAGTGGGCCTGCCGTTGTGTTCCAGTATTTGTAGAGGATGCAGAGAGTTTGCTTGTCCTAGACTATGTGAATGATGAAGTAACGCCTTTATATTTGTTTCAGCTGTGAAAATGTCCTCATGTGAGAAACAGAAGATTCCTCATGTGTTCCTAGAAGAAGGAAGGAACAAAGTGTCAGAACTGGGAGAAGTAGAGAACCAAAATGCCATGTGAGAGGAGCCCTGATGCGTTGGTAGTGGAGAGCACGATGTAGTTAGCTCTGTATCCCACCATGTTGCATGCCGTTTGGGGCATGTATTCTCACCCGTTCTGTGGGATCACCTCAGAGAGGAAAAAGGTTGGAGAAGGTAGAACCTAGAGTGCCTTTTCTTAGCATTAAGTATCTAGGCACTCTGTAAACTTGCAGGCCTGTTTTTAAATGCAACTCTTTTTTGGTCTGGTGACAGCCATTTTTTATACTAATACCGGGGTGCAAAACATGCAGTATACTGAAGAACATTCTCTGTCTGCATCACAGTTTGGTCCTGCTACTTGGGTAGGTTGGTTGTTCTGTGGATTCTTTCCTTGGTTTCTGAAATGGGTTAGAAATGGGTTCTGAAATGGAGTAAAGAGTAAACTTTGCTAAAGAAATTGGACTCCCGATTCATGCAGGTTCTGAGAATGCATAATAACACATCAACACAGAAATTTCTAGTTGTATGGAAAGCTGGACAGAGAGTTTATGGAAAGCTTCTGCTAACAGCAAAACATGGTGACTAACATGCTAACGTTGTGACTACATGCAAAGCTGGTGAAGGCAACAAGATGTGAAAATGCTCTAGCACAATAAGCACTGAGGTATTTTTTAATATTTTTCATAGGAACACGTTTCTGGTGCTGGATTTGCTGACTTACCTTTATGCCTGCTGTAGTACGGACTAGTATACTAGTATAAAGTACATTTATATCAGTGTGAGTGTAATCTCCTGGGAGTTTGGTGAGGATTAATTTAAATCATGTATGTTAAGTGCCATTTTAAAAGTATTACTGTGTCAAAAATTGTCTCATGGCTCTGTAAAAACTAGTGTAGGTTCTTAGGTAGCAGTATGCTTGAATTCAGTGTTTGGATTTTCTTTAACATAGAAAGAAAATAAAGTCAGCTTATGACATCTGTTTATCTGCATAAGACATTTCAGTCTCCAGTGCTGAAACACTAGCTTAGCCACTTATGCATATTGCATTTAATGTCTCTGTACATCTGCTTTTGTACATATATGTATGAAGGTTAATGTGGGGAAAAATACTTTATGTGCGAAGAGTGATGGTTTCCAAACAGTCCACTTTGCTGTCTCTGGTGACATACCTGTACGGTAGTTTCACACATCTAAATGAAAATGTCAATAGTGAATACATGCAAAAAACTAGATGCAGAGACAGATGACTTTGATATGGAAATAACTCACAGACTCAAAGAATATCTGAGTTGGAAGGGACCCACAAGGATCATCGAGTCCAACTCCTGGCTCCACAGAGGACCACCCAAAATCAGCCCACGTGTCTGAGAGCACTGTCCAAATTCTTCCTGAACTACAGCAGGCTCAACGCATAGACCACTGCCCTGGGGGGCCTGTCCCAGTGCCCGGCCACCCTCTGGGTGCAGAACCTTTCCCTAGCCCCCAGCCTGACCCTCCCCTGTCCCAGCTCCATGCCGTTCCCTTGTGTCCTGTCGCTGTCCCCAGAGAGCAGAGCTCAGCGCCTGCCCCTCTGCTCCCCTTGTTTACTCTGGGCTGAACAAACCCAGCGACTCCAGCTGTTCCTTGTACATCTTGCCCTTCAGACCCTTCACCATGATTGTTGCCCTCCTTTGGACACTCTCTGAGAGGTTTATGTCCTTCTTATGTTGTGGCACCCAAACCTGCACACAACACTTGAGATAAGGCCACACCAGCGCAGAGCAGAACAGGACAATCCCTTCCCTCAGCCAGCCAGCAATGCTGTGCCTGATGCTCCTCAGGGTGCAGCTGACCCTTTTGGCTGCCAGAGCACACTGCTGACACATGTTAAGCTTGCCATCAAGCAGAACCCCAGATCCCTTTCTGCAGGGCCATGTTCTGCAGCCACTCATCCCCCACTCTGTACATACAACCAGGGTTGCCCCATTCCAGGTCCAGCATCCAGCACTTGCTCTTGTTAGACTTCTCATTGTTGGTGCCTGCCCAGCTCTCTGTTTTGTCAAGCTGCAAAGCTTCTCCACCCTTGAGGGAGTCAACAGCTCCTTCCAGTGTAGTGTCATCCACAAACTTATTTGAAGCCTACCTTCAGGTCCTGCACCCAAGTCATTTATGAGAACACTGATGAGAATTGTCCCCAGAAAAAAGCCCTGGGGAGGGATTGCTAGTGGGAGCTAGTGCCTCGCTGCCAGCCTGATGTATCCATGTTTACTATAACAATTTGAGCCTGATCATCAGCCAGTTGTTCACCCATCACATTATGTATCTGTCTAGCTGTATGCTGGACATTTTGACCAGAAAGATACTGTGAGAAACAGTATCAAAAGCTTTACTAATATCCAAAAACATTACGTCAGCTGGCTTCCCTTGGTCAACTTAAGGGGGTAACCTTGTCATAAAAAGAAATTAAGTTCATTAAACAGGACCTTCCCCTTGTGAGACAAGTTGGCTGTGACCAGTGACCGCTTTGTTCTTCAGGTGTTTTTCAGTAGCTCCCAGGAAAACTGCCCTTCTTGAAATTGGAATGTGTGCTAGCTTCCAGTAGAGTGGTACCTCTCCAGATTCTCAAGACGTTGAGATAGATTGCTCTTCAGACTCTTTGTCCCATCATCTGGAAGAGCAGAATTGTTTTTAAAATTAAATACTTGACCTTTTTGAAATGTGGGTATATCTGAACATCTCTTGATTTTACCACTTTGTCTCTTGCCATGGTATTATTTTAAGTATTTCAGTTTCAGTATATTCTATGGCGTTAAAGTTAACGTGTGCATAGTGATGAACATACATTTAATGGTAGGCATGCGGAATGTTTTTCAGCCTTGCATGTAGGGAAATTATCCATTTTTATACAGCTATACATTTATGATTTAAATAAGTTTCTAATTAACACACCAAAATATGAGTTAAGGATTCTGTGTGTGCTAAGAAGTTGCTGTTACCACCATCTCCCAGAATGGCACTTCCTGTATTGTTTTACGTGGTGATGTAAAAACACGGACGCCATAACATAGATTTGGTAGGTAATTCAAAGATAAACTGGTAGGAAATAATAAACTGAACGTGTAAATAAATAAATATATGTATATTTATTATATAGCATAGTTTTTAAGCACATCAGTTTTAATTAAAAAAGGCTTCTCAGTATTTGGTCAGAACATTGTGACAGTTTCTACTTAGTTTCATACTTCATGTTACTTGAAGGAAACTTCTGCAGAAACAGCACAAATTGCTCTCTATTTGTTATCGCCCACACCAGTGTCAAAGATGAGTTAAAAATTGACACCGTAAATCAGGATTTAGAAGTGAAGTGAGTGATTTCCAACAGCTTTGTTCTTTATTAGAAAGAATGTGGTCCTGCTTTTTCCCCAAAATTGAAATTTTCCTGATTTTTAGATTTCATGAGGTAGTGGTCCCTATTCAGAAAAAAAAAACACACCTTCATGAAATATGATAAATAATATTTACCTTATTTGGTTTATTTAGAATTACTGAATTTGCTTTGGTTCATTTATTTAATAAATGATTGCATAATATTCTCAATTTTGAACTTGAAATTTTGAATTTGAAAAACAAATATTTAATTTTGTTTGCATGCAGCAAGTACTGCAAGCAGTATCAGCATCTGCAGTAGCAAATACTATTGAAATTCAGATTGAAGAGCTTTGTAATGGCTGTGCGTTTCCTTAATTCTTAGAACCTGCTTCAGCATTAGGAAAGGAGATGCTTCAGATGTGATTTATGTGTTGCACCTTAATATAAATGTTCTTTTCGTATAAGCAATAGAACAAGGAAATAATGGAATATGTAGTCTTTCTAAACACAGTTTGCTGCTTTTCTTCTTGATGCTGAGGATGATGCAGTGTGCTAAATACGATGCTGTGTTTTTTTAAAACTTTTATTGTTCTTTTGTGTGCCTGTTAAATTCTCATGCAGCAAATAAACATTCCGGGGTTTGGTATAAGAAACTGGCAAATTCTTCAGACTGCTTAAAATATTATTTCCTGTGTGAACCTTAGGCAATTTAGGCTTAGCTGTCTGTTTTTATTTTTATTTTTATTTTTTTTAATATTTTTTTGTGTCTCCTAAACACACAATTAAGTGAGAATTGCATTTCAGAGAGGGAAGTACTACAAAGGAACCCCTGGAAATGTTTATGGAGCCTGTCAGCCTGCCGCTGAATAAACCACATATTCAGTTTTCAGGTTAATAATGTGTTTTAATCATAAGTAAAATCAAGGGTTGCACGTGGTGGAATGTGTTTTACGGTATCCGTATGTGGTTTGCATTCCTCCGATGTTTTGCAGATCTTATTTGCATGCCCCCGATCTGTTGCAGGAACACTTTGCATGTAGGGGTTCATTGTCATTTCTGGTAGCTGAAGAACAACAGCAGCCATTGTGTTCATTGTCAGTACATACGAATTCATCCTATCAACCATGAACCAATTATGGATGGCCCAGAAAGATCACTGGGAAGTGTTCTTAGTACAGTTGTTAGAGGCACAGTCTAGCTGATAAATACCATCATAATTTTGAAACACTGAAAAAAAATGGACTTGCATCCTCTTTGTACTGCATTTAATAATGTTAATCTCATGTTACTAATTGTATTCTTTTTAGTAAATACTGTGTGATATTTCCCTATTTCATTATCAAAAGGGCTAATTAAGTCACAGAAATCTGATGTGTGTAAACCTGCCACAGCAAATTTTATATTGGCAACCTAACATTGTAGATTGGTTTCCATTTTTAAGCTGTCATTGCTAATTTTTTTCTTATCCTATGGTGATATTTCAAAAGCAAGTTTGGAGGAAATGTAGGCTTCCTTTCAGAATGATGTGCCTGCTAGGGACTCTTTTGTCTCCAAGAATTAAAATACAGAGTGTTTCTTTCCTAATCCCACAGAGAGGAGGCCATAAGGGGTTTTCTTCTGAACTATTTTTTTCCCCTGTAACCATAGAAATGGCTATTTAGTGTTTCTTGATCGCTCCTGAAATTTTCATCTCAAGTACTGGCTTCATACCACCGATTTTCTTAAATCTCAACAGTCCCTTCTGAAGAGCAGTGGCAAAAAGTATCCCATTTTAAATACTCTGACATGTACATGGTGTTCAGTGGTAAACTGTATATATTCACAGGAATACTTCTCCAGACTTTTACCCTTCTTGGACCTCTACCCCAGGTATTAGTTGAGTTGCTTTTTGCTGCATTCACAGGAAAACACTACTAAAAGCCTAGTGCATAGCATGCAGTGAAGATCAGTTATTGCTTTGCTTTGTATTGTCACAGAATAGTTGAGGTTGGAAGGGACCTCTGGATACTGTCTGGTCCAGCCCCCTGTTGAAGCAGGGTCACACAGAGCAGGCTGTCCAGGACCATCTCCAGATGGGTTTTGAAGATCTCCGAGGAAGGATACTCCAAAGCCTCTCTGGGCAACCTGTGCCAGTACTTGGTCACCCACACAGCACAGAAGTGCTTCCTGATGTTTGCACCGCCTGTGCTCCAGTCTGTGCCCACTGCCTTTGTCCCCTTACTGGGCACCACTGACAAGAGCCTGGCTCCGTCTTCTGGACACCCTCCCTTCAGGTACTTGTACACACTGATGAGGTCCCCCATGAACCTCCTCTTCTCCAGGCTGAGTGGTCCCACCTCTCTCAGCCTTTCCTCACAGGAGAGGTGCTCCAGCTCATTCTTCATCTGTGTGGTTTTTCACTGGACTCTCAGTACCTCCCTCCCTCTGTTTTGGACTGGGGACCTCCATGCTAAAGGTATTTTCTCTTGAGACTTCTGGACCTACCCCAACAACTGCTTAATTTTGGGCTTCCTTTCAGCTACCTGACTCATTTGAGCCAGCTCAGGTTTGGGAATGCCTGTATTTCTTCACCAAGTTTTAATTAGACCATATTCATGTTATTGAAGGGTTCCTTCATCAGGAAGTTGTCTTGAATATGCTCAGCCAGCCACGTTTCCAAGTTGTCTATTGGGCACAAATCTAAAATTGAAGCTGGGATAGAAACAAATTGTGAATTTTTAAATCGTAATTATGATAATGATGGTTTTTTATTAAAGTCCAAATAGGACTTAGGTTCTTGTGATGCAGTGTTTAAAGCAGTTGTCCTGAATATTTGGAATCTAGGGTTTGTATTTGGTACTTGGAGGATGCAAAGTGCGGATGCTACTGTTAAATTCTTATTTTTCACCAGATTGTGTTCATTGTCAGTGGTTATAAAATTTTTTAGTTCCTGTCTGAGGAGTTACAGTATATGTTCCAGGTATTTTATTACTCACGTGAACAGGTGAAGTGGTGGTATAAAAAATTGGTGGGTTGGAGCAGAAGATCTGAATTCAGAAGTTAACACTGCAGGGAAAGTTAACACTGCAAAAAGTGTTTTGTGATGTAGCTGAACTAGCACACTAGTTACAAGCTTTTAAAAAACAAGTCTTAAAAAGCACAACTAAGCCAGCAAAAATCATTGGGCAAACGCAATTACTCTGGAAAGAGATTCTTATTGCTGATGTTTATTTTGTCAGCTAAAGTTTCTGTAAAGAGCTTTTACCAATAAAAGCTGTGTGTCATCCCAATATGATTCTGCTGGCAAATTGCAGACAAATCCTTTGTGATGCAGCCCCGTGTCCAACTAGATAATCTTTGTTTATTTTGTCTTGGAAAAAGCATAGCAATTGGTCTTAGAAATAATCTGTTCATAATCCGTAACCCTTTTGCCAGTTCTGGTACATTACTCCTAAATTTAAGTTTATTGTATGTATTTGCTTCTTTTTGGTAGATGCTTTCTAGATGTGTTTAAATCTAGAAATTGGAGGGAATATTTAAACGGAATGTCAAGTTTTTTGTATAAAGCCTATGATCTTTTCATTTGTCACCTTGAAAGTTTTATGATCACTTTTTTTTTTTTTTTTCTCCTGTTTGTTTTTTCTTGCCCTTTGAATTTTGGTTTAACATTCCTGTCTAGGACAAGGCACAGGGGGATGTTCATCTGTCAGTTTTCATGGCTAGTCTATCTCATTCTTCCTGAACTGTAGTTTCTGACATCCTTATTCCTCTCTGTACAATTAGTAGAAGTCAAATGTGATTCCTTTAGCTGTGTGGGGAAGGAGAGAGTGTCTGCCTCTATATGTAAGTATGTATGGTCAAGGACCATTTCAGTGCCAAGAGGGGAAGCCATAAAAAGGAACTCTGTTGAGAGACAAACTTGACCAAAAAATGATAAGGGAGGCAGTTGCAAGAACCAAACCTGGTCAGTCAGTAATTGATAAGAGTACGTGGAATGTGGGAGTGCTTCCTGCAGAGAGAGATCTGATCAAGGACCTCGCCAAATGGGATGATAAGCAAGAGGGGGAAGCAATAAACAGAACTGAATGCAGAGACTCAAGCCTGCCAGACAAACTTAACGGAGACAAAGACTAAGAGCAAACCCAGTCAGCCGCACTCAGTGATGTGTTATCAACAAACTGCAGGCAAACAAGGACTTTGCAACCAGTAAGGATGCAAGCCTGAGGTCCGGGCTGCTGGAGGGGGCTGATGGAGCGATGCCAGAGGACAAGGCAGTGTGCAGGGGAAGGGGAGCAGGGACAAGCAATGGGGGCAGGCAGAAGAGGACATGGAGGGGCTGCTGGCATGTGACTGTGCCTGGTCACACCTTGCTTAACGACCCCTCTGTGGGCTTCCACTCAAGTCTTGTGCACGTGGCAGGGACCAAATGCCCGCTGTCGGCGAGGCCGCGGTGAGCAGCACGAGGCCGGCAGCTGGAGCTGGGCCTGTGGTGCCAAAGCCACAGGGTCTCGGTGCCAGCCCCTGGGGCGGGGGCCCTGCACCCTCCTGCCCCTGGGGTGGGAGCGCTGCCTGTCCCCAGAGCTCCGCCGGGCCCCGTTCCAACGGCTGGGCCAGGGCCGGGGGCCACAGCAGCGGGTGAGAGGCCGGGGTGTGGGCAGGGGTCCCTGGACAGGGCTGGGGGAGGCCGATGTGTGTGTGCTGGTGGCTTGGGGACGTCGCCTGTGGGCCTGCACCAGGGCCTGCTGGCTCTGCCAGCCCCAGGGCAGGAGGGGATGGCGCTGTGCCCCTCAGTGGAGGGGTCTTGTATGTGGGCAGCCTCTCAGCTGTGGCAGTTTGTGTAGCTGGCTGCCTCCATCCTGTAGGTGTATTCCTCTAAGATGTGTACCCAGTTTGAATCTGCCAACAGGACAGCAGTGGCCGTGTCCCTCAGCTGCATGGCTCCCTGGCCACACGGGACTGGGCTCCACTGGCCACACAGGAGGAATTCCCAGTCCTGGAGCTGCTGGTGGCAGTGGCCACTCCCAGCATAACACCCCTTAACAGCTTCTTTTCCTTGGTCTGTGAGAAGGGGCGTTTGTTTCGTTGGCTGATGCTTACGTTCTCAGTATGCAGGAAATCAAGAGTTTGTCAGCATGTTAAAAAAAATCATGGGATGTGTTAGCACAGTGATGGCTTGTCAAGCTGCTGGAACGGCAGGGAGTACAAATGACTAGTCATGCTGCTCATATTTAAGTACAAGTACCTTTCAGCAATGTTGTTTCTTGGACTAAAGAGATACAAAGATCACATCAGACTTTTTGCACAGTTAACATACATGTGGACCAAACATGGGAGGAAAATGGTGTTTTTGCAGTGGACAGAGGAAACCAAATGCTCTTTGAAAGTGTGTCTGAAGGGACCAATAACTCAAATGTTAATAAGGTCAATGATGGTTTAGCTCTGTAAATGACATACAAGCTAGTGTTTCTGTGAAAGCATTTTACCCAAAATTTGCTTGCAGATCTAGTTATCTGGGTTTTGTGGTCGGCAGATGGCTGCTATGGACTGCGGAAAATAAGCCTAAGATTAGTTTGTATCTCTGAAGAAAACTACCTTGTCTTTGGTGTTTGGCAGCAGGCAGAGAAAGGTGGTGTAATTAAAGCTTCACCCTTTGTGGCCTATGTTATGCTTGACAGGGCATATCCTGTTTAATCTGTCCTGCGAGATTAAACCTAACTTCTCCATGCATTGCACGTGGGACAAAATGTGATTGTAGGTATGTAAGAACAGCCTTTTAATAAGTGCCCCAGTCTCACACACAAGCTGACAGATAAAATGCTATTGCCTTTTTCCTCATAATATGTATTAGTTATATTTTACCATTTATGTAAAAGTTGAGAATATTTTGGTACAGTGTGACTCAATTCTGTGTGTACGAAAACTTCTAGGTTTCTAAAGAAAAGCTCTTCTTTCTTGGAAAGTTACCATCCTTGTTTAACACTGCCTAAGGTGTAATACTAGTACGTTAGCACTGATCTTTCAAAGATCTTTTTTTCATGAGATGGTGCATCTCTGTCTCAGAAAATTTTCATACATCTGTTTTAATGCATCTTCCAAATAAATAGCTTTATTTATAAAGCCTGCTTCCTTTAAAAAAAATCCACCTTTATTATTCACAACTTTGTTTTATGTAGAATCATTATTCATCTTACAGCTGATACGGATAATGGATAAAAACAATCCATTACATCACTGTCTGGTACTTCTTTGTATACCTGCGTAGCCCATAACGTGCTTCAAAGTCTAAAGTAATGAAAGCTAAGCAAAGTTTGAGTTTCTATAGTGTTTGGGGCTGTCAAAATATCTAAGTAGGTAATAGTTATTGCACTTCATTGCATTGGTTACAGCATATCCTAAGGTTACAGTCCACAAAAACATGGTCTGAATTGCTTCTGATTATACTTTAGGGCAAGATTTCGAGAAGGATAGTGTTAAGTGTTTTGTTGAAACTCAAATACAGAGTATTTGTTCTATTTACTGTATCTATTGATTTTATAATTGCATTTTAAAATAGATTCAAAATAAAATCAGTGTTTTTTTAATTTTTTTTTATAGTTCTCCATGACTGAATTAAAATCATATTTGGCTTTCTGAGTAAAACTGGTTCTTTAGGTGGCATGCAGTTCAGACTTGCCAAATCATTATTTTCATGTTATTATAATGATAGTTTTTACAGGATCTTTTCTAAACATAAAGACTTTTTTTTTTTTTTTTTTTTTTAATCAGAGACAATATTCCTATATTTACTCTTCTGATGAACAGCAGTCAGATTGATGAAAGAATAGGTTGCACTCCTATTTTTCCTATAATTTCTGCTCTGGTCGCCTCTTCTGAAAAGGCTTTAGTGAAGGGGGGACATGGGTGGGAGGTGTGGGAAGCACATACCCATGCAGTACCCAGCTTTTATGTAGAGTATGAAAATAGGAAATTTTCCAAAGATTCCCAAATATGAAAAGGAACATTAGGGAATGGAGCAAGTCTGCTTTTTTTTTCCTTATGCTTTTTTAATGTGTTTACATCTATAAAGTTTTTAAGTAAATCCATTTTGATCAGTTGCTGCTGCGTACTGTTACCAGAAGACTTAATCTGCTTAGGCAGTAGGTCACTCTACATCTGCAGCACGGTTTTCCTGCTGGTTTTGTGAAAATAGGTGACTTTGGTGTGAAGAGACTTGAAAGCAGTTGTTCTGGACTGGGCTGAGGGAGAGGCTGTCGTGTGAGCTTACTCTGAATACCAGAACAATATCTGTGAATCCAATATCCTACCTGGCCACAGGCAGAGGGTGTTGGAGGTTTTTTTGCATCAAAACAGAAATCTGTAACAAACCTCTCTAGGGCCAGTGTTCATGGAACTATTTGCATAATGAAAAAATTCTTCTAGATTTCTTCCTGTTGTCACTGTAAATGCATGAGAAACTGCCAAAATGTTACAATAACTACTGCTCAGGCAAATTGGATTCAGAAGAATCCAAACAGTGAGGATGGTGGGGAAGCCTGTGGTTTTCAGACATGTCAGAATGTTTCCTTCTTAAATAAATAAATAAATAAATAAAAGTTTTGTTTTTTAACACTTAAAAGCAACAGAAATGCAAATACTGTGCAACAGGAATGCAAATAGATGATGTCCAGGAAATAGGACAAGTCTGGAGGTTATCATAAGGTTATCAACATAAGAATTGATAATTAAAGTGACAGACAAGAGCTCTTCAGAGGAGATAAGATCATGACATGCATTCATTCCTCCAAGTCTGTTGGGGAGTAAAATGAAAACCTTGACAATGACTTTAATCAAGTCCTGCTAGCATGACTTCAGACAGGGATTTGCAGAATGGAAAGGCAAGGCTAACTTTTGCAGTGAAGAGAGTTTCAGGGAGACACCGAGTGGCTTCATTTGGGTTCCTCCTTTAAAAATGAGGAAACTGCACATTTTGAGTAGGATTCCGAACTGTAATACTGACTTAATTTCAGTCTCTGATGTACAAAACGTTTAATTGACTGCCATCTTTTGGTTGAATTAAAAACACCATTAAGTTGTTGCTTATGTAAACCATGTTTGTATTGTTACTCAAGAGATGGGTGAGAATGACATCTTTGTGGAGAGGAGCTCTTCTACCTTCTGGTAAGAACATCCTGGCCTTAAAATTCAGCAGTTCTAAATGGTTGATTATGTATTACCTTCCCTATGTGTGCACAATATGCTTTTTTTGCCTTGGTTACTACTTTACTTTAAATCCTTTTGATTGTGCCACTCAGATGTCTGTTTTTAATATGTAATAAAAGTGGAATTCCTGAGTTTCAGCTTTTCAAATGTATTGCGTTTTAAGTATATGAAAGCATGAAAATAAAGTGGTGTTAAAAGGGTGTCTGTAGGAAAACATATTTTGCTAGACATTGTCAGGATTAAAACTGATGATTCAGAGATAAGATCTACAATATTTGCCAAGCGAAGTTGATTTTTTTTCAAATATATATATATTTAAGTTCAAGAGTACTACTCCTTAGGCAGTACAATTGTGGGGACGTCTTAGAAGCATAAAGAGAAAATGATGAGTGTTTATTCTTTGCTTGAACCATTAGTCTCATCTATCAGAGGCTTTTAAAACATTTAGAGAATGGGAAGTTTGATGCATGCTTTGTGTTTGAAATTAAAAGTTTAGTACAGATTTCTAGACAGGCTTGCAACTTGAAGATGTGAATGTAAGAGGTTGCTATAAAATACTGTGCTTAGAAATGCAAGTGAAAGAAACAATCAGTCCTGTTCTCCCATCTAAGGACTTACATTACCTCCTCCTTTTCATTCACACCAATGTAAATTGTTTAATTAGGGTGCTTTGCTTCCTTGGGGGAGGAATTGCACTTCACTGGCCATAGGTTTCATCTCACACTAGTCCAGAAGTTCATGTTCATTGACTTATAATGCACTTAGGGGTCCTGCATTGAAAAGTGGTATTTCTGGTGTTCCTGGCAACCACAAACAATTATTATAAGAGACTCCAGTATTTCAGTGACTGTTCGTATCAGCCACTATGAGACAGACATTCACCATCTTTTATTTCCTATTGGTGTTTTTACACAGGGCTATGTCATGATGTTAGCTTTGTACTGAAAAACAACAACAAAACACAGACATATACACATTAGTATATTCAGAGGATCTGGTTACCTTTAAGCCTTCCTTTCTTTTATAATACAGGCTTGCAGGCTTTCATCCTCTCTTTTCTAAAAGTGTAAAGGTACTTGTAGCATTTTGTAATTAAACACCTGCTAGGTCATGTTCTGTTCAATCTTTAGTATAGCTGTGTTTTAATGCCCTTGGAAGTGTCAGCTATTCAAACTGACTTAGTCTTGCTGTAGCTCTTGTTTTGAGAGGCTCTTACTGCAGTTGTAAAATGCCCTTCATGTTAATTATCCTTCGAAAACCTGCCTGTCAAATAATTATTTCCTAATCAAGAATATAAATTTATTATAATATATTTTGGTGGATTTTTGTGATTCATAATAAAGTAATGTGAATAGATACTTTCCACTTTCATAGTAATGCATTTGCGAGAGTAATTCTATGTGTATTGATTTCTGTTTTGCTTTTATATGTAAGAAAATGAATAAAACAAGTCCTTGCAAAATACAAAAGTACACATTAAAGTGAAGTTTCCCCAAATCTGTGAAAAAAACTGTCTTGCTAATAATTTACAGGGCCATTAATAGCATGTAGCCAGTTACGTCCTATTGGGTGCTTGTTAGCTTCTGCTGGTTTGTTCTACGCATAGTACTTACGAACAATAGATAACTCTGAACACAGACAATCCACCTAAGTATACAAGGTTTTGCCATACTTTCCCTAGAGCTTCTGTAATGTTATCAAGTTGTTCTGAACTTTTTCTAAGCTAACCTTTATACCTTTGGCTTTAGGAAAATACACTGTGGTTTCACCGCATCCTCCCCTCAAAAGCTGGGGGCTTAGTTTTCTTTCTCATGTGCACTCACCTGTTATTTGAAGCATGTTTTTCATCTTTCCCAAAATCTTTTATACTTGGTTTCATGGAGATGTCCCATCTCTATAGCATAGGGCTACAGAGTGGCAGAGAGATGTTCAGGTGAGTGGCAAGCTGAGCAGAGTTACTCCGTGGTGTTGGATCTTGGCTGAAAGATGACTGGAAATCCTAGACAAATACATACAATCCTCTTACTCTGTGAGCTAAGTTTTATGTGGATAACTTGATCAGGAGGATTAATTTACAATAATTCTGTGGAAATACACTAATTTCATTCTACTAGCAGCAGAAATTAAGCGTATTTGGAAATGAGACTTCAGGGTTCCTTGCTGATCTTCTGCGCTTGCACTTCTCTGGTATGCAGACTTGAAATAAGACTGGGGCTCTGTCAGAACCATCATGGGCTCGTTGATAGATGCACATCTTGGTCAGTGGTCTGCTAGCATGTAACCCTATCATTTTGTCTGCCTTTTCTGCAATGGGAATAGCTACTTTGCTTTCCCCTTTACCAGTTACCTTTTTTTTTTTCCCCATAAAAGGTGTCAATGTAATTTTTTTTGGACATTGACAGATTTCCGTTAAAGCTAGTTGATGTGTTCAGACATTTTTTTGAGTGGTAGACTGGTAAACAGATGGTATATTTTGTATTTCTTCATTGTTGAGGGCAATGACAGATTAGGTGAAACACTTTCCACTTTGTGGGGGTGGAAAGCAGATAACCCAGAAGATGCTGTGATGCTAGATGATGATGTAGAATCTCAGGCACACTGTACAGTGAGTGTACAGTGGCAGGTTAGTTGAATATAGCAATAAATTAGTTGAATACAGCACTACACTGGCTTGTAAGCTTTACAAGCTATGTTACATCTTCAATTTTCACTATACCTGCTGTCAGATTCTAGCTGTTTTTCAGACAATAACAGCTGGTCTACCTGATGTTTTGAATGTTTCACACCCGCTTGGTGACTATTCTGACCCAGCCATTTCTGTCCAGAGAAACTGTATGCTGGCTTAAATAATGCCACACGTAAGTTAACCTTCAGCCTCTGCTTTTTTTGGGGGTGATATTCAGGATGGCATTAATGCTTATAAAATCAGCTGGGCCTGCTTGGCTCCATGCAGTCAGGGAAGTGTAACCAACCTTCTTTGTCATGGATTCTAGAACAAAGAGCCGTGGGGCACAGCTCTTCCACAGCTTTCTAGACCTGAGCTATGCAGTACTTAAGTGAGCTCAGTCCTGGCCTGTCACTAAGCCACTGCGTTTGGAGACAGCTGGTCTGTTCAGCCCAAGGATTTGCTGTTACTGCAGGTACCTTCAGAGTATTAGAAACATTGCAATGTAAATTAGATCTCTGTTGTTGGAGCAGATAGATTCTTTGCAGAGGATACTCAAAATGTTGAGTTAACTAGCCCATTAGATGCCTATAGTTACATTTAAGGTTGGTTATATACTTTCAGATTTATCTTATTCTCAGTTCAAGTGAAAAATCATTGCCTTTTCAGTACTCACGCTTGAAAAAGAAAAATGCAGCTAAAGGTTTCTAAACAGCCTGGCAGGGTTGTAGAGGGTATACTGATAGGATCATAATTCTTGTGTATGGCTAAGGAAAAGGCTGTGCTTGAAAGTACTCTTCAAGTATCTCTATGCTGTAAAGATACTAAGGTGAAGGTTACTTTTAAAATACAGGTCTTCATGGGCTGCAGGAGAGTGATCCTCAGATATTAACAGCAGTTGTTTCGACATTTCCCTTATGTAACAGTTGTTCTCCTTAGTTCATGTGTGTAATCTTCAGAATTTGACTGGAAAAGAAATACCCCAGAGGATGCTGTCTTCATGGAATTATCTCCTCGGTGCCCAGGTGAAAACGGAACAGCATTTAGATAAACCATATAAAAATTACTGTAAGGAACATATGCAGAAGCTTAACAATAGTATTTTTTTTTTCACTAGTGTGCTCCCATTAAAAGATATTTAACAAACTGGCATACGCTTTAATCACCTTTGTCACTGTTACACTGGGAGAGCTTGCACAGATGAGAATGGGGCAACACTGGTGGGAATATCTGAGTTGCTGGCTCCTAGGGATGAGATTGCACATCTAGTGTCCTGACATAAACTGCATCTCTCATTAGGTACAATCTGATACTTATGTCCTAAAATCTTCTGGTTCCGCTACCTTTAAACACAAAGTAGTTTGTTCTCATTAGGCTTTTTGTTTAAGTAACGTCTAAAATGGGGTTGAGTTTTTACCTTGCTTGCTAAAAGCTGTATGTATGGTGTTTTTGGTAGCTGCCAGCCACTCTGTTCTTGTTGCTTGTTGGGCTGGAGGAAAAATGCGTTGTGTAATGGCTGTTAAGAGCAGCAGTAGTCCCAGAGCGTGTTTTGAATATTAGCAAGGTGCATCTGAAGTGGCTTCGGGATTTGGGGAGTTGCCATCATAGCTGAGAGCATCGTATTCCACAAATAAACTATTGAGCTTAATGAGTGATAACTATGTAGATTTGAAAATTATACTGAAAATAGCTAGTTATTCCACCTGCTTGTTGAAACTGACATGAAAATAAACCTTAATTTATACAGGATGTGTTCCTGTTATTAGCTCTCTGTTCTTTTTCATGTGCTGTAACAACCTTGCTGTAGTCATAACATGAGATTTGGTTTCTTAATTAGAACTAAGATAAAGTACCAGGTCTTCTTCGGGTTTAGGTTGATTTTTTTTTGTTAAAGACATCTGTTTGCAAATCTGGCATAGCTTCAGGTTATTTCTTTCTCAGTACGGGAAAAAAACGTAATTACTTTTTAAAACTATACTTATACGTAATTCCAAAAATGATTTTATCTTTATTTTCTTTCTAATGGGAAGCAAGTTGAAGTGAAAGTATGATTGCTTAATGTAGAGGGCAATTAAGCACTTGCCGTGGAGTTTGAAATGGCAGTGTGAGGTAGTAATTTGGAGCGATAATGAAGGCTGGCTAGTTGGCAGTTTCCATCACCACTGTTTTTGAAGGGGTGCAATACAGATACAAAACGAAAAATAATCAAAAAACTGTGTTTTTCTTCCCAAACAACTTTTTACAGGGCAGGGTGTGTTAGTGTTAATGCTTGGGAAAATGTGCCAGATTTCAGTTACGGCAGTAGCAGTGGGAGATGGCCAACCAAAGGCATACATGGTTTATATAGCAGGGCAACAGGCGTTATTTTGTTACTTCACCAAGTTTTGCTGTCTTCGCACCTTCGCTAAACCTTGTGTCTCCTCCTTTTCCTTCTGTACTCTCGAGACCCCGGTGTACCTGCTTTACCTGCATTTTTATTTCCTGTGTTTCAATTTGAATAGAGTGAGGCCACAAATCATCCTTCTCTTCGGCTCCTTCTGTTGTGAGAGCAGGATAGATTGAACAAGCAGCCCTGCGAGTGGCAGAACAACGGTAGCTTTGTTTATGATTTCTCCTTTGATAAGAGTCTGAAATCTGGTAAAACACTTATTTTCACAGAAGCTTTGACTGCTCTGAGGGCAATTGTCAAGCGGTTCTTCCAGTTGTTTGGTTATAGCACATTGAAATCCTGAGTGCCTGCAGCCTTCTGGAAGAGTCAGCCTTTACCTGGGCATCTGCTTTCAGGAACCTTCAGGAATATGCCTGTATTTCGCCCTGTTTTTCTCTTGCTGCTTTACACTGCATATTGATACTGAATTTGATACTCAAGTGCAGTGAGTTAAGGAGTTGAAAAGCAGGTTGCATGCATTATCAGCCTGTTTCCCTGTGGAAACCACACTAAAAGCAGATGTGGAATTAAAAATGGGCACCCTCCCATGTAATTTTTTTCCTCATCATTTTCTCTTTCATCGTCCTTAGTAGTGACTGCTTGGGTTAAAATACAGTAGGAAAAACCTCAGTTTCTATTGAAGTATTTGAAAGCATGAGTTTGAAGAGAAGTGAAATTTAGTCAAAATGGCCAGAAGTCAAAAGAGGAAAAATACCTTTTTTTCTCTTAAACACATCGACAAAACTTAGGAGTTACATAAAGGTATGCTTGCACTGGAAAGAACCGGAGGACAAACTAAATATCACTGCTAACTTTCAAGAAGCAACTGGTAGTGTTCAGAAAAGGATAGGCCCCTGTAAAGCTAAGAAGAGGTCCGTAATCTACAACATCTGAAATGAGACCTCTGACAGTCTCTGGAATGCCAGGTTTTCTCTGACTCGGTTATCTGCAGTAGCCTGCAAATTTGAGGCCGTTCCCGTAAATTGAAATAACGCTGCGAGGGACTGAAATGGGCGAGTGTCAGTCAAGTGTACTTGATGTTTGGACTCAAAGGTGGATGCAGCGTGGCCGTTCTTGTGTAGCTGTTAATGTTCATGTGTTCAGTGATCTCCGGAGCAGAACATTCTCGGTTAGGCTGGTTAACAGCATGACGGGTTACATTTCTGACAGACGAGTAGGGTGGAGGGAAGGGACATGTATTGCCTTCCCTGCTGGATTTTTGGTCGTCTGTGAGATCTTCTGACAGGAATGGTGGCTGTCTCTATTTAACGAATCAGTAGCATGGGCACATGATGAAAATGAGCGGTAGTGACTTGTATTCAGAACCCACTGGGAGCACATTGCTTGGAGGCGAACGGCGTTCACACCACTGACACCAAAACTCTAGGTGTTACATAGTCCCAGCAGAGCTTTAGTGAAGTAAACACGCACAAACTGAGAAGTGATTTCATTTCAGGTCATGTATAGGTACTTCCCTATGCCCACTACTGTACTAATAGGTAGAAAACTGAGCACTTGTGTGCTGAGATAGCAGAATTAAAATTGGCTGCAAAGCAAAGCTGTTATCAGATCAACCATGCTAGTACAGTCCTCATAGAAGAGGGATGCATCCCAGAGCACAAGTGGTATCATGAGGACTGAGCTTATAAATCTTTTCAGGCTTCTGTAACCTATAAATGCAGCAGCAGGAGGAATGCAAAATAGGATCTACGTTAATTTCCACATACTATTCTCTTTCCTGGTACAATTTTGTTTGTGCATGGATGTTAGGATTTCAATATATTCGTGCTTCTAAAACATAACTTAGTTACTTGTCGGGGGTTAGAGAGCCATCACAGATCTGTATTACAAAGGTAGTAAGTAGGTAACTCCTTGCAGTTGATTAATTTCATGGTGTTTTAGTGCAGTCTGCAGTAAAACCCTCCTTCTAATGCTAGCTGCAGAGCGATATTGAAGTGTGGATTGTAACTCACTCATCCGGAGGTGGGTTTTTTGTTTTGTTTTGTTTCTTGCACTGGCATAGAGCGAAGACAGTCCTAGTCCCAAGCGACAACGCCTTTCCCATTCAGTCTTTGACTATACAGCAGCATCACCAGCCTCATCACCGCCAATGCGACCATGGGAGATGACATCAAATAGGCAGCCTCCTTTGGCTCGGCCCAACCAACACCACTTCTCAGGGGAACGATGCAACACACCTGCACGAAACAGAAGGAGGTAAGCAGTATGTACAGATGGGGAAACAGTTTTTTTATTCTTCCTGATTTCATCTCAAGAGAGGAGTATCTCAGAATAGATTCCTCTATTCAGATGAATCAGTATTTCAGACCAGATCACATGGTAAATATGTTAACATTTCCTTTGAGCTGTAAATTGTCATATTTGTAACTGAGAAGTTAAAGTAATATACATTGATTCATCATCCTATAACTTATTGAAGACAACTCAAGGAGTGTTTATTAACATCTTTAATTATTAACCTGATTCTATTCTACTGTACATTGGAGCAATAATCATTCAGAACAATGTGAGGAAAAATCCTATTTCTCATCAGGGTACTTTCAAAGATAATTGTTATTTATGTAGTACCATGATTTTCCTTGCAGTCACACTTATTTTTTGTGCATTAAAAGTCTAAAATGAGGGTTACTAGCTGGAGAAAGTGAAGAGGTTAACATTCTGTCATATGGTTAATGTGGGTGGTTCACTTCTGATAAAAATTACATTTCATGTTGTTCTTAGTTGCTTGTAAGACTCTCAAAGAAGAGATTTGGGAATATATTGCAATGGTCGTGGCAGAGTACAGTTCTAGATGGCAAGGCTGAACTGGTTCCTGGATAATAGCACAGGAAAACATAAAGACACACTCTACTATTATAGTTTAACTATCCAAAATACAAGCTTTTGCTGCCTTGAAATTTGGCTCAGAAATGATGGGTCACCTAATGCAAATTACGAATCACCGTCCTTCCTTTCTTTCTGAGAAGTACTGTGGCTTATTTTCTACTAAAATTGAAGTACCCAGTTTTCCATGAATGTAAAATATCAGACTTAATATGTATATATTAACATATACATAGTATATATGTATATAACTGTTTTTCTTCTGATTCCATCTATCAAGTTTGTCAACCATGAGAAGGCAAGGGTTGTTTGAAGCAAGTTAGTTACCCTGTTCTGGGGTAACACCTTTTGTTCTAATCAACAGACGTTTGAATGTTTCAGCAGTCTGCTCCCCGGCCTTTGAGCAGGGCATATTTTTGTTTGTGTGCACTGTTGAATTGGAGCTGGCTGTGGCTCATTTTCGTAACGGTACTGCATCCAACCTCCCCTCCTAGAACAGGATTGTTAGGGACAATGGCACACAAATGCCTCTGTTTTGTAGGAGTCTTTCTGAGTCTTAGAATGCCCTGGAGCCATACTGGAGATGATAAACACTCACATGGGGTCAAAGTTTTGATTCCTTATGATCATTGTGAGTGCATCTGTTGTTAAAGGTTTAGTTGTGATTATGCATTTGCTTTTAAAGCAAATTGCCTTGTTCTCCTGCTTTCTTCCCTGTGTTCCCACTCTGAGTGGTCTCAGAGTTAATAAACTAGACTCTTTTCAGATGAAGATAAGCTGAAAGGTTGCACCACTGCAGTTGCAAATGGTCATGCAGTTCAAGGGAACCGACTAGTGCAAACTGAACCTCTGAAGCGTGTGTTGGTGGACATCACTCTGACCCGATGTTACCAGTACTACCTCTTCTGTCCTATTGATTCGCTCCTGTTAGTCAGCACAGGGTGAATCTCTGCTGGTTTTTATTATCATCTAGATTTTTTTCCTTAATCTGGGTTGCCGTTTAGACCCTATCTCTTTGTATCAGGGATTTTGTACCGTGCCTAGCACAACAGAACCCTAATTTTATTTTGGGTTTTGTTTTGTCTTGTTGTTTGTTTAGATTGATGGTAAGCAATTAAATACTGCATTTAGAAAAGTGGCCTCCTGGTATGAATTTGCAGAAAGAAGATGCTGTTTTTCTCTAGACACATATAGTACAGATAAACTGTGAATGTAGAAGTGTAGTGCGTGCCTATATGAAACAGAAGGCCATTTCAATTTGTCTTTGCCAGTCATTGCAAAATGGGTAGATCTGTACCATTGCTGTGCCTCTCCTTTCACCTGTTTTTCCTTTCCTCCTCATCTCGAAGGTAATACTGAACTGAGTAAAGGCATTTGAGAATGTGCTAGTGCAAAGAAATCTCCGTTGCTAGAGAATGCTAACATCAAGACTTTGCAGTTACGGACACCTTTTGATGGTTCTTCCTACCTGGGAGTCTAACTCCTGCATTTTTTTCACTGCTTCCATTCTGCCTTTTTGTTTTGGCTGGGCATTTATCACGTTTATACTTTGAATGTAGAAACAGAGACTTTTATGTGGTTATTTTTAAAGGGATTTAAAGCACAAGTTCATTACCAATGCTCAGTAATAGTTTAGATCCTTGTGTTGATTATTCATCTGAAATGCTTGCCGGTAACTTAGGAAGCATGTAGAGCTGTGTATCTGGATGCACTGAATTTTGCTGAATGAAACCTGTAATTTCTTTATTATTCTACATAGGAAAAAGACTGTTTTTCTTTTTTTCCAGATAATGTTAATCCATTTGTTTAAAAAAAATAAAAAATTAAATAAAAAGCTACCTGGTGTCAGAAAATTTCTGTAATTGTTCTTCCAAAGCACTGGGGTTGCCATTGATAGCTTTTCTCTATTACTACAGCTTTTCAAAACAAATAAGCTGCATACACATTTTATGTTATTTATTTAGAGCATTTCTGTTTTGTAGCGGGAAATAATTGTAAAGCAACTTCAGTTCCCAAAAAAGGCAAAATTTTTTGCAGTAAGTGTTAATCATCTCAGTGGTTAGAAATCATATATACCAGTTTTATCTAATGAGAAAATTATCTGTATATTGTAATAGTAATACAGAGATGGACAGTGGAAAAAACTGTTCAGAAAAGAAACTGTGGTTAAGACATTCAAATACATCGAACTGTATATTGAAGTCCTCGGTGCTCAGAATAGAACATGTTTTGTGTGTTCTGACACGATAATTTGTAAAGAGAATGAGGGCTATGCTTTTTTTTTTTTTTTTTGTCTTTTTTCCTGCTGTGTTATAATTCAGCATCAGGCATTCTGTCTGACCTGGAGTGAATGACCATTTGTTTCAGTTTTAAGACAGTAATGGCATAACATCTGTATGAAGTAGGACAGAAGAGTAGCAGTTTAAGACATGGTATCGTATACTTACAGGATCATCTGAATAACTGGTATTAGGCTCCCCCTTTCGTGGAGTACATCGGTTTCACTCAGCAAAAAAGTTGTACTGAGCTTGAGCAGGCTTTGTTTTGCCAATTTGCCTATTTGTTTTAGTTTTATTTGGTAATGGGAAAGGAATAGAGAGAGTGAAGCATATTACATTCTCTTTGACACTCTCTTGGAGAGGACGTGATCTAGTGGTTGCAGCTCCTTCTGTTTCTTTGCTGCATTTTGGATCCTTCAGCCTGTTCTGTAACTGGGAAACCATTCTGTGCCATGTAGCTTTAATTTGCTGTTGCCACTGGGGCATGCAATTTACGTGTCAGGAGATTGGAAGGTACATATTGGAAGTATTGGGGGATAGTGGGATGGTCTTGTACTTCCAGGGATGTACTAGTCCTGGAGGTATTCAAAAGACGTGTTGATGCGGTGCTTAGGGACATGGTTTAGCAGTAGTCTTGGCAGTGCTAGGTTAACAGTTGGGCTTGATGATCTTAGAGGTCTTTTCCAACCTACATAACTCTATGATTCAGTTCTTAACCCTTCCAAATAAATGAGAAGTCTCTCAGTCAAAACTTCTAATTGTGAATTTGTTACTTGTGTGTGCCTGACTTTCTGAGTGTTGAGCCTGAGCTGGTGGCTTCCAATTTACAGAAGTTTTGGCTCAAGATAGTAGCAATTCTGCTCATAACATACGTGTAATTATATAAGATTATATTATCAAATCCCACACATGTAAATGAGTTACTCAAACAAAGTAGATGCTGTGATCTATTTACACTGCAGTTCTCTACACTGCAAAATAACGATTACTGCAATCACAATTTCCTGGTGTCTGCCAAAGAGACGCCTCTGAGGCATTCAGTTAGTTGGTGAGCATGTGAGAGCTGAAAAAATGATGTTTCTCCAGAGGAGTCTACTGCTTTGTCTATCTCACTAAGTGAGCAACCATTCTGTGGTGTGGCTAGAGCAAGGTACCTAGGGAAATCTGTAATCATACAATTAAGGATTTTTGCCTAGAATTAATGCACATAAATCTCCTGAAGTTTGCTGTCATTTGAGCACTTGTCCTGGCAATCCAACTGTCATCTTCCTAACAGGTTAATATTTATATTGGAGTTCTCCAGGTTTCCTTTACAGCATTAAGCTGTGCTCTATTAAGCACTTCTGTGCTGAGATAGGTGTCAGCTCTGAAGTTCTTGGCAAGTTTGTTGGTAAGAAATTGTATTCCAGTTCAATAAATCGGTTCCAGTAAAATTTTCAAGTTTACTTTTTTTCTTGATACTTGATTTTCATGTGGTTTTAGTTAACAGGAAGGATTTGTAGCATTTATATGATCTCTAATCTTTTTAATGTGTTTCCAGTCCTCCTGTTCGACGTCAGAGAACAAGGAGAGATCGCCTGTCTCGACATAATTCCATTAGCCAAGATGAAAACTATCACCATCTTTCCTATGGACAACAGCAAGCAATAGAAGAGCCCCGAGCCTTTCACCCACCGAATGTATCTCCTCGTATGTTGCACCCAGCTGCTCACCCACCACAGCAAAATGCAGTAATGGTTGACATTCATGATCAGGTAAGAGTTTCAGGTACAAAGAGGCAAATGTCACAGATATCTTTTTTTCCCGAATCTTAAGATCCCTCTCCACCACAAATTAGTTGGCTATGAAAGTCACGTTATCACTAAAGTCTGTTTGCCCTCTTACAAGTTATTTTTGTTGTGTACTATTATTGATGTATAAAGTGCTGCGGTGGCAGTGGGGAAATAAAAAGCCCAGAGTGTTAGTAAAGAAGATTGAAAGTTAACAATTTTCCAATGCACATATTGGCATAGTGCTATAGGCCTCCGGCCCACCTTTGAAATGCAGTTCTTTTGCTTCTGAAGTTAATTTAACGTGATTAAGATGTAAGATGGTAATTAAGTATGTGTTCTATTCCACATGAAGTGCCTCTCCTCAGCACAGGAGTCTATACATTTTTCAAATAAATTATTCAGAAATAGAATTCGCAATACCAATAATTGGTTGTGAACATAACAGCAGAAAACATGACAGTATTGTCACATAACCAAATTAGTTGTCCAAACCTAATCAACTCCTTAAATTACATGAAAAAATGAAATCTGTGGTTGGTCCAGAAAGCAAATAATTCCTGAGACAGGAATTGGTACAGAGTTCATAATTGAAGACCTATAAAAGAAGCTGACTTACTGATGTAACCTTTACTGTTGTTGTTGTTCAAATCAGCAGGCTGCAGCACAAGTGCATTAGTTGCTACACAGTCATGAACTAGTTATCTGGACGTCCACTTCTCAAACTGCACATGCATAGAATGAAACTCTTAACAGCCCTGCCTGAAAGTATACCAGCATTCAACGCAGCTGCATACAACTGCTGCATTTTACTACATCTGCAGAGCAGTGCTCAGTAAGGAAGTATTTGCATTTGGGACCAAGTGCAAGGGTGGAAGCTAGCCACCGTTCTAGCCATCTCACAACCTAGCATTTTGATGAACAACTGTACTGCTGCAGCATCTTAAAAATTCAAAACATGCTCTTGCTTTGTGTTGCAAGATTACATCATGGCAAGCCTGGATAAGCAGTTGTTCCATCCCACTGCCTGTACCTTCCAAGCACCATCTATGATCAGATGTCAGTGTTTCCAGACTAACTGAGGTCTTCCATGGTGATGTTTTGTACTTCAGAGACAGAATCATTTTAAGAGGTCATTTTTTATTCTTATTCTGAGCATTTCTGAATCACACCCAACATTACACTGTATGCCTGATTTTTGTACCTGAGCCAGAACCAGGTCAAATTCAGTGTCTCTCCTGAGAGTGGTTTCTGTCATCAGTGATACACATTTTGAGGCTTTAAGTTCCATTCATTGATCTGTGTTCTTGTTTTGGCCTCTGTGTCTAACTGTACAATACCAGTTCAGTAAATTAGCTGTCTTTAATTTAATCATTCTCACCTTCCTGATGAGCTGTTCCTGCTTGTTAATTTCCCACGAGTGAGTTCTGTTTTAGCAGAACGAGAAGGAAGAATGAGCTTCTCTGAAATAATTGCTTTCTGTGAATCCATGCTCCATGACACTAAGGCTTTTCAGTTTTATCAGAGCATCAGAGATTTCTTACTTGGTGTTAAACAAACAAACCAAAACAAAACAAGAGCCTTGGAAGTTTTAACATTTTAAACTGAGAGATCCCTCTTCACTCTGCCCAGAAACTGCTGATCAGTGAGTAGTATTCCAATGAGAAGAGTATTTGAAAGAACAGGAATTACAGGCATGTGCCTCCTTTTATAGACCTTCATTGTGAGTATATTTTTTCCTGATAAGTAGGTAAAAGCTTGTTCACTTACTCAGCATGCTGTACAATACTTTTAAGAGTTTACAGTAATTATTTTAACTTTTTTTTTTCCTTTTACTGCAGATCCATCAGGGCACAGTTCCCGTCTCATACACAGTGACAACAGTGGCTCCACATGGGATACCACTTTGCACAGGCCAGCACATCCCAGCCTGCAGCGCGCAGCAGGTCCCAGGGTGCTCAGTGGTTTTCAGTGGACAGCACCTTCCAGTTTGCAGTGTACCTCCCCCTGTAAGTGGGCTTCTTCAGTTTACACCAGCTTCAGTCTTAAACAGAGGAATTGCACCTTAGAGCTTCACATCTGTGTGGCTTTAATTACACTGGAAAATGACATTATTTTTTTCCAAGTGCTAAATTGTAGTGGCATAGCAATGCAGGCCTTAGAACTGGTAAGCATATGTATGTTGCTTACCTACCAGCTTAATAGTGCGTGACTGTTTTTAGTGTAAAGTCCTGATGGCTTTTAGTTCTAGTGACATGCTGCTTCATGAGCTGATTTCATATCAACAGCTGTTGTGCATACTTTTACATTTGAAGAGAAACACTTCTAAGACTTTTATTAGTTGATTAACCAAGAAAAAAAACTTATCTTATAGAGACCTCTTTCGTAGATTGGTATGCACTAAGAAGGTCTGATATTCCAAACTTTTCTTCTGAGAAGAAGATCTACTCATCCTGAATGATCAGTAAAAGCTGAGAAGTGCAATTCTGTCTGGAACGCTCTCACAAAAATCAAATATTCTTTAATAACGATGTCTCTCAGCCTTTCTGGGAGTGAAATAAAGTGCCTTGACTGACTTAGCAACTTTAAACATGAAAGAATCTGAACTATTTTCTCAGAAATGTTCAGTTAACAACTCATAGATACTACTTCCCAGTTAATAGCATTCCAGTGCTATTCTATTCTGTAGAAATTTCACCTTTAAGTGTTAACGGATGCCAGGGCTGAAAAAATGAAACAGGTACACCCGAGAAGTTTTAACTGTACAAGTGAAGGTTGTAGAACCTGCTGGAAGAGTCACAACTATTTTTTAACCCTTTTCTAGTATAAATCTGCAATATCATACATAAAAATTATATATTCAGTGTCCAGTAACTACTTAAAATGTTGGTATATACATTGCCAACATCTGCCAGCCGTGCATTTCCTAGCAGTGTGTAACTGAGCTTTTCCTCTGTTGCATGTTCTGTGCTCAGAGAAGATGAAATAGTCTGTGACACTGAAACAAAACCCGTGATGTGACCGCCTATTTCTTTGTTTAAGCTGCTTGTTGAAGAGTGAGGGTGATGTGCACTCAGGTTGTCCAGATGCCATTTATCCCCTTGAGAGACAGTAAGCACTTAATCAAGTGTGTTGAGAGGATGGATGAACATAAGGAATTAATCAAATTATGTAATGTCAGCAGGCAGACTTTACACTTTTTTCTGTTAAGTCACAGAATCGAGTAATAATGTAAGTTACAACAGCGCTCTGGAGATCATCTGGTGGTCTCCAGTTTCCAAGGATGGAGATGGCACAATTGTTCTGAGCATAGTCTCCAGTGTTAGTGTGTCCTTACAGTAAAGAGCTGCTTCTGTGTATCTGTTTGGAATTTCCTTGGCTGCAACTTGGTTCAGTCGTTTCTTGTCCATTTACTGTGCCCCTTGAGGAAAAGTCAGGTTCTACATACCCATTCTTAAGAAATAGATGCAGGCAGTATTAAGGTCATTACCTAGTTTTCTCTTCTTAAGGAAGAACAAATCAAGTTCTGCAGCCTCTTCTTTTATGCAGTGTGATCCAAGCTCCTTGTCGTCATGTTGGCTTTCAGTGATGTCAGAGTCTGGTTTTGGTACTATAAAGGCCAAAACCAGACACAGAACATCCACTAGAACCAATCTTTTTTTTTTTTTTTTTTTTTTTTTCTTCCAGTCTGCAACCAGTCTCAAAATGTCTTGCTCCATGAGGTTATTCTGTCCCAGTACCTATCTTCATGTAGTACTACATACAGTACTTCATATCTTGCCTTCATGGAACTTCACATGGTTCCTGTCATCCAGTTTCCCCAGACTATAGAAGTACATTTGAGAGGCATCACTGCTCTCCAGCATATCACCTTGCTCCCCCGACTTCACCTGTGAACTTTGCAGTGTCATTTTGTTGCTTTCATAAAATTAGCGCAATTCAGTATATATGTAACTATAAAGTAAACGACTGTCATCTGTAAAATATCTTACTCAGTTCTAAAACTTACTGTAGCTTAAGTTCAAACAGCAGAAGTTTTCCAAAATTCTGAATGAATAAATGAATAGTTTGCATAATCTTTCAAGTGGAAAGACATGAAACCTCATTTGCTCTTACTTAAAATTCCATTGAGCATAGCACAGATCGTTCCCAACATTTATTGCAGATACTGCAATAACATATCCTGCAGCTAATCGTTACTGTACTGAGTCTTGGGGTGACACCTCTTTTGCGGTAGTCTCCAAAGCACTTCCTGTTGTAAAGAGTTGTCATGTTGTACCTGCAAATTAATCCTCAGCTATTTTGGAGAACAGTTTTCAATGCAGTAAACTGTAATAACAATTGTGTTTTAACAGTCGAAACATTTCTCAGTGGTATTTACTTTTTATAAGAACAAGGTAGTAACTCAAAGAATAGTCAGCATTTAAGAAAAACTAGTAAAATAATCTGGTGCTGTTTGAGTGCATCTAAATGTGTGTTTGGTAATGATAGTATATAGTAAATAAAGCGGTGATTCCACCTTTACTACTATAATCAGATCTTAAACTAGATCCCTCTACCATTTTGCCATTATAGTCAGCATGTTCAGTATATGTTGTGTGACACAAGACTCTCATGAAAAAAAAGTGAGAGATCAGAACTGTGTCCTCTACGTGACTTTGTAAAATTTTGTAGGCCTTGCAAGTAGGGTGGTAGAGTTTTGAATTTAAAACTGTCTTAATAACCATTTTTTGTTTATACAAAACTAAGGTACCTGTTGTTTTACAGCTAGCAAATATATTATGAATTGCTGTTTTAATGGCTGAAAATGCAACAGGAATGCCTGACATTCTGATAACACTTCAAAGATCAGGAAAAAAAGAGAATGAAGATTTTCTTGATTCTCTCCATGTTTAGAAATGGAAATAAAACTGAACTCTTCCATGAAGCACATTCATGCTCCCCTGCAGTGCCTTCATCATTTCTGTGTTCAAACTTCCGTGCCCAAAGTCTCTTTCATAGGAGTAATTGCAAAGACGAGAGAACAAGGGCTACTTCCCACAGTAGGTGTATCTCACCTGCTTCAGAGCATAAGGCTCGTCTCAAAGTGCAAGACTGAGCAGAGCTTATGCATCATTCTTAAAACATGTTGCCTTATATATATTAAGGCACAGTTTATGTCTGGGAGTCCCTCAGCTACATCTACAGCTTAAAATTTTTGGAACATTTTTGCTTTTGGATGCCATTTTGAAGGTAAAACATGAGAAAAAGTTAGCAGGGTAAATGTATCCATCTGTCTAATACTGAGTATTGAAAATCCCACTGACCTCACAAGAAGTAAGAGCTACTTTGCACCTAGAAGATGTCACACCGTTATTTCTAAGCCTGCAGTGGGCTAGTTACTGATCATTGTATATTTGAGTGAGTTACTATTTATGTGTGTTTTGGAGGCTCTTCCAAGGAGGCAAGAGAACTGCTTTCTTTTAATACATTTTTCCATGATAAACATGGATTGTTCAATAGGGACTGTTGGTGCTAGAGACAAAAATGTGTTGTTTTCATTTTATTTCAGATGCTTCAGGCATGTTCGGTCCAGCACCTACCAGTACCGTACGCAGCATTTCCACCCCTCATTTCTAGTGACCCATTCCTTTTGCATCCTCCTCATCTCTCTCCACACCACCCTCCTCATTTGCCTCCTCCAGGACAGTTTGTTCCTTTCCAAGCACAGCAGTCACGGTCGGTAAGTAATGCTTCTTACCCTCTCTCCTTAGGATTGGTATGGCTGAATGGGCAAATAATGCTGATACCTTATTCAGGAAACAGATGGATTTTGTTTAAAGTAACAGGTTTTTGCCCTGATGCTTCCTTAGCAAGTCTATAACTACTTAGTGTGAAGATGAAAAAATAATTTTAAAATTCACCCTGTTTCTCTTCAGATTGCATCAGCTGTTATCTGTGCTCTTTCTCCATGGGCCTTTACTCTTCATCAAAAAAAAATGTCTATCTTCTTTACCAACAGTTCCTTCAGGTGTTTCTTTTCCAGGAAGCCAGAGAGAATCCAGAGGAAGCTATGTAGAGCAGTAGTGGTCTACATTACTTAGAAGTAGAGAAAGGTTTAGCAGAAAGATAAGAAAGGATGGAACATTACTCTTATTACATGCTTCCCCTATATTACTTACCAGTTAATTTTTAAATGACCAGTGTTTTTGCTAGAACATGATGACCTTAGGGCTTCCAGGTATATTCAGGAGCCTACAGTCTCTTTCTTTCTCATTTTTTTTTTCATTTACAGAAGTTATTGGCACTTTTTGTTTATGCAGATTTGGCTTAGTACTATGCAAATATAGGAAAATGTGACCCTGTTCTGGATCTGGGGGGGAGAAGCTAGATCTTGATAGCTGGCATGCAGCTTGTACTGTGGGACAATTAGTATACTCCCATCCATTTGTTTGCCCCTCTGACCAGAAGATGCCAGTATTCCACTAATGCAGACAGAGTTTCATTGTTAATTACAAATGTAGCTGAGACCTGTCCATGCTGTGTCTCAGATGTGGTTAACCATTGTAACAGCTTTGTTACAATGATGGTCTGCATAAGAAGGAAGCAGGGTTTTCCTTTGCTGCCACATGGTGGGATTTGTAAGCTGAATTTCTCAAAATGGTGGAATTTAGCCTCAGAAACAGAAAGGTGTGTTAATGAAACAGTTGTTAATGAAACAGTGACAACTTCTGGGCATTTCTTGAGAACTGTTGGGCTTGGTGAATGTGCTGCAACTGACTAAATTACAATACTGAACTGGAATCTTACAGTTCTGAAACCTCCGGACTGTGTTCTGGGTAGGACTGGTTGCATAATCCTTCTAGGAAAGCACCTGCTTGATTACTGAATATCATTCACAGTTTAATATTATTAAAGTCACCGTGTTCACTCTCCTCTTTTCAGATTGTCTTGACACAATTTCAGTTCTCTTTGGTTGTTTATTTTTTTCTTTCGCATAGTTTTACAGTGAGAGCAGCCTGGCAAGAAGGAGAGCAAATATTTGTCCTGCAAAATGCAAGAGACAGGAAATTACAGCCACTCCTATATTTGCTAGATCGCATAAATTCCTGGTCAATAAGCATGGCTAGCTGGAAAAGGTGAATTTATATGAAATGTGTAGTGCTGTCTTTGCTTTTTGGTAGTGTTAATGACACAGGAATTGTTCATATTCTGTGAAAGTGATACTTGTAATTTTTTTGTCCCATAAAATTGGCCGCAGCAGTGCAGAGTATGCATCTGGGATTTCAGTTCTTTAGTGGGGAAAAATTGCATCTCTATTACCACAGCAAAGATTTTTTATTATTATTTTTATTTTTTATTTTTAGCCACTTCAAAGGATAGAAAATGAAGTAGAACTGCTTGGTGAACATCTTCCTGTAGGAGGTTTTACGTATTCTCCCTCAGCCCATCCACCAACATTGCCTCCCTCAGCTCCTCTCCAGTTCTTAACCCATGACCCTTTACATCAGGAGGTGTCATTTGGTGTTGTAAGTATTGTTTTCTGCATGACATACTCATTCATTCATGCTGCGCTGACTGTTTTGGTCTCAATTCTGTAGTACATTTTGTCAAAAAGTAGCACTTCTTGCTGTTGTCCATTAATTGCTAAAGCTGCAGCTGTGGTGTTTTCTTTAAGCTCATTTTAATCAAGTTAAGGATAACCGATGTATTGATACCAGTAAATGATTTCTGACAACATTATCTGCAGAGAGAGAGAGAGAGAGAGCAATTACTTTTAAAACATATCTTCTTACCATACAGTCCAGGACTTCCACTGCAGAAACTAGTTCATGTGGTTTTGAAAAGCTCTTGTCACTTATCTTGTAGCTAATTCTTCATCTGTAAGGTGAGTTTCTACAGGCCAGAAAAACTAGAATGCTTTAAAAATAGTTCTTCTCCAGAGTGTTTGTAATGTGCCCACAAGCAATTGTATAGAGTGCTTCCATGCTGCAGACTTCCATACTACAGAAACAGCCAAGGTTGCTTTAAGCCACCTGTCTAAGAGGACTACAGGCAGTTCAGCTGCAGCAGCATAAAAAAATGAACCCTGGTCTGGGTTAAGATCTGCACTGAAATTTGTGCTTTGTGGTAAAGCGATGTCCTCTATGGTCTTTGTAACCTCTATGGTCTGTGTGGTGCGCTTCAGTTCGCTATGTTGTTTTGTTCGAAAAAAGCCTTTCCCAACTGTGTAATTCTTGAAGAAATAATTCAAGGCAGGACTAGATGGACTTTTTTTTCAATTTGGACCTGTGCATCAAGTCATCGAACAGTTCTAGAAGCACATTGTCACTTAAACCTTTACATAAGAATGAAATTTTAGGGCCTGTAGCTACAGAACATACAGCTGACTTTGCTTTATTAGTCTTTTGAAATCAAGCAACATAGTTTAAACTAAAGTTGAAAACATTTTCAATGAAATTTTCACTCGCTATGAGACACTTTCAAAGACACTTTTAAAAAATTAGGTAAATTGCTTGTATTTTATTCACATCATCAAAAAATCTTGATTGGAGTGAGTTTTTCTTGATTTCTGTGTTCACTCATTAAAAGTAGATAGAAAACTAAACAGCATGTTTTTTTGCAGAATATATATAATTTTTCCTCTTTGGTGTTTTCGTTCTGGGTTGCATACAGCTGAGGGGTGGAATAAAGGTTTATTATGAGTAATCATACAGTGTTTTATAAAGCAATCCTAAATATTTATAAAATTTCTCCAGTGGTTCAAAATGATTTCCAGAAAAGCTTGATTTTTTTTTGAGTGGTCATTAGTGTTCTCCTTTTAAAAGTTATGGTGGAATGGCTGCATCCCTGATTCTCTTTCAATCAATGAACTGAAAACCAAACACAGCACTTTATATTTCTGAGTTGCAGAATTCACAGAGCAGTAAAGCTAGTATTTACTCTGTCTAGTTTGGGATCTTACTTGCAAGAAAAAGACCCTGTTTTTTATGTTGTGTTTATATGTAAGACTGTGGCTATCTATTGGTTATGTCTCCGTTGTAAATTTAAGAATTTTTAGCTAAATTACTGGTGGTTTTGGGCTTCTTTATGTTCTTAAGTTTCAAACATGAAAGAATAAATACTTTTTACTGAAGATTTTGAGTGCTCTTTGTTCAAAAAAAAAAAAAATCCCTCATGGCCTTCAAATTCAATAATGGTATGTGAATTTCCATTTTAAAAATTACTAGATTTTTTTAGTACTTTGAATATTTCTGGGAAAATATAATGTACTATTACGTGGAAAATTACTACCATATATGTTCCCATTTTAGTAGATAAAACAAGGAATTTTGAACAAAGATACCATAAACCTAAATATTTAAGTGAAGAACTTAACATGCAAATGAAAAAATAAAATGTTGAAGCCCTGTTTTATCCATGGAAATTGAAACTGTAGGCTTGACCATCTCTTTAGGCATGGTCCAGATGCAGAAATTGCACTAACTTAACTCCACAAGTAAAGTTTAAATCTTTCGCCCCCTCTTTAATGTAAATGTAATTATATGCCACTGCTCTTTTAAGTCCTGCTTAGAGATTCTGCTGTAGTGCATTGTGGTGGTGCCCCATAGCAGGTATTAAGGCATTATGCTAACCAAAGAATTCATGAAGATAACAGCTACAGATCTTTAAAGGTATTATTTTAAGATTTTTTAAGTCTTCTTCACTCAACCACTTGTGTACAAGCCTGCATAATAGCACCAGGCTTAACCCAAGTCACTAGTTCAAGTCCTGACTGTTTCCCAAACCAGCCTACATGGGGACTGAGCACAAAAGGTCTTGCCAGGATTCCTGTTGCATGTTACTACTTTTTTAACATGGAATGGTATGAATTTGTTCCTGATAGGAATTACTATTTCAAATTGTTGTAAGAGAGGCTTAGATTTTTGGACTTGAGCAATGTCTGGATTTTTTGCATAATGCCTTATTGAAAATAGATTTTGATACTCGGGTATAATTTTATTTCATGAATAAGAAAAGTACATGTTGAATCACAGGGTAACAGTGGTTGGGGTTGGAAGGGACCTCTCAGGTCCTGTGGTCCAGTCCCCTGTCCTCAGTCAGAGACACCTAGCACTGCCCAGTACCGTGTCCAGGCAGCTGTTGAATATTTCTTAGGAGGGAGACTCCATAACCTCAAGGTTCCAGTTCCACAAGTTTCAAATGCCACTTACTTTCTCTCTTGTAGCCGTACCCACCGTTTATGCCTCGAAGACTCACAGGGCGCAGCAGGTACCGATCGCAGCAGGCAATACCACCACACCCATACCATCCAAGCCTACTACCTTATGTGCTGTAAGTTCCTAGTACATTTTCTTCCATGTAGGTTTAATGAAGTGAGTTAACCAGTCCTCGCAACAGGAGTCTGCAGTCTTGATGCTTGCACTCTACCAGAGAACAGGCATAGGCTGCACCAAAGAGGAGGAAAAGTTCTGTTCCTGTGTAAAGTTTTCAGCCTGTTCAGAATAACATACACACTCACAGAAGAGAAAATACAAGTGAAGGTTTTTGTACAATATACTTCTGTGTCTGTACCTCTTGTTTGTGAACTCTTCCATAAAGATGACTTCAATATGGAAGTTCATCAGTAGCATATCCTAATTATCTTCATTATATATCATAGACTTTAAAAAAAAATTATAAGCTTCAAGAATTTTGTGCTGGGGCATTAGGAGAATTTAGGGTTCCTGATTATTTTTTATATTTTATACACTTAAAGAAATAAAATATTGTTTAAGTCCAGACTATGCATGCAATGTCAGTATTAGCTCGCCATAATGTGTGATAATCAAGAGATTCGTATCGGTGGTAATGCTAAGCATTATTGTAAGTATCAGTTAAGAAAAGCATGCAATTAAAATAACAGCACTGGCAATATCGAAAATTGGCAGAATTAGCTTTTCCCCTGATCCTTTCATTTCAAATTTATGTTCTTGATTTCAAATTTAACATCTTCATCAGTTCTGAGAACGTGACATTTTGAGAGGGATCAGTAAGATAACTTTGCCTATGCCATATGTTCTTGTGCTTTCCTTCAGCAAGATGCTGAGCCTTATCATTGTTTGCTCTCATGGTAGATCAATGCTTCCAGTGCCACCTGCAGTTGGACCGGCTTTCAGCTTTGAGTTGGATGTGGAAGATGGAGAGGTAGAAAACTACGAGGTTGGTGCGCAAACTACAACTACATTTAAAGAATACGTTTAGATCAAGCGATGCATAAAATTGAATTATATTTCACATTTTATCCTGTTTTTGCCTTACAAATAAGTATAATAACCATGAAGACAGAATCCAGAAACCATCCTTTCACATCTCTTTGCAATACTGGATATATGAAGTGCGTGGCTTTACCTTTTACCAGTTGCTCTTTCCCAGAAAACACCCTTCCAAACTAGTAATCATTAAATTGTTCAGCCTTTATGTTCTACATGCTGCTTTTCTTATTTTGAATGATAAATGATTTTAAATATCAACCAAGAAGAGTACATTCAAAAGAAAAGTTAGTGAGTTCTCTGTTAAGTTTATACTGGTATTTTTCCCAGGTCCCCTGGAAGGGAGTGTAAGTTACATACATGACAGAGTGCAAAATTAATTACGCGAGACGCTCTTGGTTGCAAAGCTTGACTCATAGAAAGTGAATATAAAATTCAACAAAAAAAAGTACTTAAACTTTGATGGTATGCACTCAGTTCCGGATTTATTATAAAGCTTCCATCTCCTAGTTCATCTAGCCCACGTTGTGGAGTGGGAATCAGAAGTTGTTCCTTTACATTCATAAATCATAGAATCACAGAATGGTTTGGGTTGGAAGAGGCCTTAAAGATCACCTGGTTCCAACTCCCCTGCCATGGGCAGGGACACCTCCTATGAGACCAGTTTGCTCGAAGTCCCACCCAGCCTGGCCTTGAACAACTCGAGGAATGGGGCACCCACAGCTTCTCTGGGCAGCCTGTGCCAGTGCCTCACCACTCTCGTAGTAGAGAGTTTCTTCCTAATATCTAGTCTAAATCTACCCTTTTGTTATTTAAAACCATTGCCCCTTGTCCTGTCACTACACCCCTGGCAAAGAGTCCCTACCCAGCTTTTCTGTAGGCCCCCTCTAGGCACTGGAAGGCCGCCCTAAGGTCTGCCCAGAGACTTCTCTTCTCCAGGCTGAATAACCTCAACTCCCTCAGCCTGTCTTCATAGGAGAGGTGCTCCAGCCCTCTGATCATCTCTGTGGCCTCCTCTGGACTCGTTCTAATAGGTCCATGTCCTTCTTGTGCTGGGGGCCCCAGAGCTAACACAATACTCCAGGTGGGGGTCTCAAGAGAGCAGAGTAGGGGGAAAAATCACCTCCCTCGTCCTGCTGGCCACGCTGCTTTTGATGCAGCCTAGGATATGGTTGCAAGCGCACATTGCCAGTTCATGTGGAGTTCTTGGTTTCTTTCAGAAGACTAGAATTGTAGTATATTCTTAGGAAGCAAATTTGTTGACTTTTTTTTTTTCCTGTTTATCTACACTATTAATTTCATAACGGCATGAAGGGATCTTTCAGAAGCAAAATACACACCAAGCTGTGCAACCACAGTAGCATTTTGAAGTTTGGCCCTGGATTTTTAAATCCCAAAGAGAACATTTCACTTAGTTCAGAAAGATGCTGGTGGACAGGACTTCCCATAATGTTTGTTTTGTAGGGGAGAGCTAAGGGTTCTAAACATCTTCTAAGAGTGCTATTTGTGCTACCAGGTTGTATAGTGATATATAATGGCCCCTCCACCTGTAGCAGAACCAGAGCTTGTTTAAACAGAGTTTTTAAATACCTAATTTCCTTATTTTCCAGGCACTGCTGAATCTGGCAGAACGTCTGGGAGAAGCCAAACCCCGAGGATTGACAAAGGCAGACATTGAACAGCTCCCATCCTATAGGTTCAATCCAAACAACCATCAGTCAGAACAGACATTGTAAGTACATTTGTGTCTTTCAAGGTTATGCAATTTAACTGCTGTTATTTGACTTTATTTAGATTGCAGACTCAACTACACCAGAAGAGCTAAAAGCAGTCATATCAGTAAACAGTTTCTTCTTAGTTTTCCAAATCAAATACTCTGTAACTTCACTGTAAAGTGTCTATGTAACCTCACATTATTTAGAATTGTTTCAATTTAGTTCTTCACATTTAAAAAATTCTAAGTGAAGGAAGGATGTTCTAGGATTCAGCATCCTAGAATCTAAAATAGCGTTGTCAGTTTGGATTTGGACCTGTGTTAAAATAGCTTCATGTGCTGAAGTTTCAAGTGCTTCTGATAGAGTTTGGGAGTGCATTTTCTTATTTTTAAAATCCACTAACTCTGTCTGCAAGATCTGCACAACTAAGTGGAAAGAGCGCTATAGATAAAAAAAAAAAAAAAAAAAAAAAAAAGGTATTTAAAGCGACTCAGTAACAAAATAATTGCAATAATTTTTTTTCTTTGGTATTCTCGTGGCTGTGCCCCTCAGTTCAACTTCAGCATCAGTAGGGAGTGAACACAGTTTATATACTTGTATTTTATTTAAATAGATTGCAGCCGCAGCTACATCAGAAGAGCTAAAAGCAGTCTTATCAGTAAACAATTTAAAGTTTTTTTTGAGTGAACTTTATAAATAATCGTCTCCACCATTTTAAATTTTGGTGAAACATCTGTTCTATGGATAGAATTTGTCAACTCCTGTGAGAAGCAGCACTTGCTTTGTGATGTGAAAGCACAAAAAAAAGAGTTCCCAGTTTACCTTGGTACATCTTCCGCCACAAATACAGATAACTGTAGAAGCTACTACGTTGCAGTCATACCTGCAAAGTTGTGTGTGGAATGTGTATTTAGTATTCTCAAATAGCTGATACATTTAAGCTTTGCTGTCTCTTTTTCAGGTGTGTGGTGTGCATGTGTGATTTTGAGTCAAGGCAGCTACTTAGAGTCTTACCATGTAACCACGAGTTCCATGCCAAGTGTGTCGATAAATGGCTTAAGGTAAAGTCATCTTATAGAGATTCATTATGTCAGGATTTTGAGGAGGGGTGGTTATGATTTTGGGATTTGTTTATTTTACTGTTCTGCTTCATTTCATCTCTTGCTTCAATATTTACAGTAGAAATGTCAACAGTCTTGAAAGTACAAATTAGAAATTCCCTAACAATGGTGAGATTAACTACTTTCAATAACCTTTATAGCAAAGAATAAATATTAGTACCTTCCCTCCCTGCTTTACTATCAACGTTAGGTTTTAGAGGACATCAAGTGTATTATGTGTGTACATATATGTGTATGCATATATATATGAAAGTACAATGTATATGAATAAAACTTAACCTATAGTTAAGGTTTTACATAATTATGATATGCACTTTCAAGACAATTTAAGAAAAAATAAAAAGGTCTAGAATCAGGACAGCTCAATAAGATGACAGAAAGTAACAGCTATATAGAAGGTATGAAGAACAGGAGATACAAGTAAGTAGACGGTACACAGACATTTGTACAAGCTTCATTAGCCAGATACATTGCCAACAAAGTATCCTAACGTCTCACATTTTTTCTGTTTTCTTCTATTCAGCTTTATTTTAATCTTTGTGTTATCTTTGTAGAACATTTGAAACTGCAATGATTGTATGCTAAAAAAGCATATTGCAAGCAGTTCCTAGAAGAATATTTTAAAAATAAATAAATAAATAAAAATAAAAGCCCTTTCCTTTTTGGCTTCATAAAGGCAATAAAATATGTCTTTGGTATACACTAAAATACTTGCTGAGAAAAATGAATAATCACGTTAATATTGACAACGTTCTTTCAGGTAACCTTCAGAAGAACTGTTGTCCTTTGTTACCTGAATTCATGTACATATGTGAGAATAAGCAAGAGGAATATAAACATCTGTTTGTTTTATCTTCAAATTAAAAAAAAAAAAATCACATACACACTCATAGGTGTATTTCATTCTGTAACTGCTAATTAAGTGGATAATGTGTATGAAAGTGGTATTCTCCAGTGTCCCCTTACTTGTCTCGGTGCTCAGGAAGTGTTCACGCTACATTTTTGAAGTCTTTTCAGTGCATAAAACTTAAGTAATTTGTGGAGCTGACAAAGTAGCCACGGATAGTAGTCAGTCCATTTTATGAGGAACAGAACTGGGATCATGGGACAGTGTGTGAGACAGAGAATGCTAAAGGCTTATATAGGTTAAACTGACTATAAAGATTTTAAAAAGAAAGCTCTTCCCAGGCTATTAGTGCAAATAATCACCCCTGATTCATGGAGATCCTGATCTGCAAATTGCTGGGAGTTAGGAAAATACCTCAGGGAAGTGGCATGCCAGCTTGTCCTGCTCTTGCACCCCTTGTTGCATGCTATTGGTCTCAAGAGCCAGGAAATTAAGTTAAATGAAGCTTTTTGGGGCACTCTATGGCAGTTCTAGTGTTATATGGAGTACTTTCAGGTGGTAATGAACTGGCAATTGAATACAGACCAGCAAATGGGAAAAGGCAAGCTTACATTAACCTTTATTTTCAAAATCTTAGATGTACTGTAGTAATGGTGAAACAGCTTTACCTTGATGTTCCTGTCCCAGCTTAGGAACCATGTATTTTCTAAGAGGTTTGAGAGTTGTATATTCTAAAAGGTTCGTATATCATAGGAAAACTGTATAAGCATAAGAGTGTCACCTAAATGGGTGAATAAAGTGAAAGAAATACCATCTAAATGTAAACAAGGTGCAAGCATACCTACCAAAAATGGTTTGTATGTGCATAACATATCCCCAGGCAGAATGCAAAGTGACCTAGCACAATAAAGCACCCTAGCGGAATGTTGCTGAGGAACATCCATGGAATGGATGCTAAGGTTGCATGGAACATCCATGAAGATGCTGTGTCAAATAAAGGTTATTTTGCCTTGCAAACCAGAACAAATTATCTGTATCATGTCAGCCTATTTTAATATAAATAAATAAATAGGTTACAAGTAAAGCAGCAACCATCTGGAAGTGAGGATAACAGAAAGATATTTTGGGTTGTAATTTTTTGCTTATCTCCACTTTTATACATTTGACAAATTGCTGAATATGTTGATAGTATGATTATGTCCACATCTACATAATTCACAGCATCCAGCCAGCATTGTGTTAATAAATTTTCCAAAGGAAGGTTAAAATCTTAGCTTTTACTACTTTAAACTCTAAAAAAAGAAAAAGAAAAAAAAAAGGCCCTAAAAGGTAAATAAGTAAAAACTAAAAAAGGACTAATTTTCAACCTTTTCTGTTTATTTTTCTGTTGACTGAAAAATATAAAAATAAAGTTTATCTCTCTTTTTTATTGGATTAATCTAGTGGAAAGAATACTGTGTATAGTAACACCTCGTTATATAGTGTATGCAATCAAGAGGAAATGTTCTTTTAAAGTGCATTATGTCACCTCCTTCTGGTTATATTTCTCTGGTTAAACAAGGCTAAATACTTGTGAAAGAGCAGAAGAAATAGTTGTATTAGAGCAGAGGAAATAGAATTAACAAGAGGGAGATTATCCTTCTTCTTTTCATAGTATTGTCAACTCTCATGTTTTACAGTATTTGGTTTTTCCTTAATATCCTAAATCCTTTGGTCAAATATGAATACATGAGAAATCTTTTATTTTGTAAGGTAAGGTTTAATCATCGTTCCAAAAAAGGACAGCTTGAAAATATGATCCATCTTCACTCGCAGGATTTAAGTCCAGGTGACAAGGAAAACTTGATTTTATGTTTAACAGTCTGATAGGAAACGCAGTATTATATATGCGAAAAGACAAACTGAATATTACATATTTTCCCTTGGTTCTGATTGATTAACACTAAAGAAGTGCAGCGGTTGTCAGAATTCTAGTGACATTACAGATTCATTGCTCTAAATGCAGTTCACTTTAGCTGGAAATTTCTATCAGTCATAACTAAATTGGTGAATTTATGATGCAACTCTTACACTACAGAACGTTGGCTTGGCTGAAGGAGTGACTACCTTATGCCTCTTTTTGCACTTTTTGCACTTTTGCTCTGTTTCACGCTACAAATGGTATATACTTCATTATTTATCTTGTTAATTACCCCTTGATTTATTAATCCATTTAATTTTAAAGAACGCACCTTTTTATTTTAGAAATTATATTAGCTGAACTATCTGTAGAGTAATGCAGAGTAGTGACCAATTGATGGCATTGTCTTCAAGTAATTATAAAACTGCTAGAGAAAGAGCAAGGAGTAACTTTTGAAATGATTCTCCAGTTCATGCTTTAACAAAACTATAAAGCAATATTAACTATGATATAAACTATACATCAATAACAACAGAAGTAATTGACAGAAGAAAATGTGATTCATTTTAGCTGACATTAGTAAGAAGTGTTTTACAGTACTAACATTCTACATTGACATTTATAGCTTGGATTTTGAGTGTGTGGCAGTGATGTTGGAACTATGACCTGAGGAGCCATGTTTCTTCATGCTGTCAGTTTTGTTTTCACTGCAAAGTTTGTCTACTTTTGAAAAATTTGGAGTTGACAGTGGCTGGTCCTGTTATTTTAGGAGTTAGGAAATACAGAATCTGGTAACTACATTATCTTCCCTCTGCCCTTTGTAAAGTAGATGTTTGTCATAAATGTAACGTCTTTTGGGGGGATGTTTCCTCTTACTCTCGTAAAATGAAATTATACTCTTACTTAAAAAGAGGAAACAAAGACAGAAATACTCCTGGTAACCCAAATAATGTTACATTTCACCTGTGTTACATTTTTAAAGAAGTTGTGAAAGAGTTGCAGGATACGTATTTTCAGCCAGTGCTTTAGTAAAGGAATAAACTTACACCAGCTTTTCTGTATGTTACTTGGGCTTTGAAGTTTAATACCTGTTTGGCCAGGTCATCTTCCTTCTTTTTATTATTATTTTTTTAGTTATTTTCATACTGAAATCCTTTCTGTTTTTCCCTGTTTTGCTTGGACCAACTCTATATGATAGGTTTCTGTGAGAATAACTGGATAAGGAGAGTATAAAGAGTTGTGAACCCTGATCAGTAGAGCTTGTGACAGCATGACACCTTCATAAAGGGCATTTATTTCTGGCCCACTGTAGCTTGTTTGGTTTTGCTGAGTTCCTCTGCAACACACAGTACAACTTCTAAGTTGCACCCATCTGATTGCAATATACTGTGACTGTAAGTCTGCATTCATATAACCATCATCGCATAGGTAAAGCCCAGTTTGCTGTTTTCTTCTGTCTCCTAAGATAAAAAGACCATTTTTTTTCTTGCTTTTGTAAATAAAATTTTGAATTGACAGACACAGCTCTAAAGTAGCAAAGGAAACTGAAAAAGGGCATAAACACACCCTGTCGTCTCTTCTTTGTTGTACAATACTCTTTGGAGTATTGTTCCTCCCTGAAAGTAGCAACCTTGTCATCACAGATACTCCGTGTCATGTGCTCCCTAACAATGTGTCAGTAAAATAAACCCTTCCTTGTTTCTGGTTTTACAGGCAAATCGTACCTGCCCAATTTGTCGAGCTGATGCTTCAGAAGTGCATCGTGATTCAGAATGACCAATCTAAGAGCACAAATCTGGTTTGGATGTTCCTGGTCACGTGTATATATGAACTATCTATTGAACTTACCCATGTGGCTTCCAGCCTTTCCCTTTCCACAAAAGGGTCAATGGACCTTACTTTGCACTGTGTGACTTAATCAATTATAAAGCTTAAAACTAGTCTTCACAGTTACGGGATTGTTATACTAACAGTGTGATTGGAACTCCAAAGATTTTTTTCTTTTAGCTTAATTTTGTGTGTGCACTAACATTCCCTGGTTTTTGTGTGATCATTCTGAGTGTTGCTGCGAGATTACTGTGGACGTGATCTTTTAGCATGTGCTTTTGTATAAAATAAAAAGAAAAAAAAGTGGTAGCTCCAAACAATATAGCAATCTACCTTATATAGAGCCTTCAGATACTGTGAGTGGGGATGAGAGGAGTGAACGTGTGTTTGCCAGTGAGAGGACGCGTGAAGTGTGCTTGTGACTGAGTGTGCATGTGTGTTTGAGAACCTATATACCAGCATGTACTGAGAACGTATGTGTGTAGTATTAATTATGCTGCAATGTATAATCTTGTGTGTTATTTAAACAGTACTAGTACTGTACACTGGTTTCTTTCCTTGTGTTTGCAGTTGCACACTGAATGTGATGGGTGCAGCAATTACAGACATTTAATATTTCCTCCCCGATGTACTTAGAGGTATAAAGACCTTTCTACCTACTATTCAAACAAGCGGTTATGCTTCCCCTTCATTGGAGGCTTTAAGTGTGTACCACGAAAGAGTGCATTGATTGTTCATACATGAGTAACCTTGTTTTAATAGCCTATGTTACAAAGCCAAGATTTTTTAATTGCTGATTTACAAGTTATTTTATCAATGTAAAGTTGCAATATCGCACAAATCATTTAGCAATATTAACATTTTAAATTAGTAATTTGAATATCAATGTGTTTCTGTTCTCCCTTTCAGTTTTTCTAGCTGGGTTATAATTGCATTCAGTTGATCTCAGAGTAGAGTTAAGTTCTGAAGATGCTGCAGTTACGTGCTTCTTTCATGAAAGGAAGCAGAAAAGACGCTGAGGGTCTTGTGCAACAGCTCTTCATTTTTCACCATTGTACTTGCTAAGTACATAATATTTTAGCTTTTAAACATTGGCTTTAATCATACACATTCTTTGTCATTTAGTAGGGAGTTTGTATACAATTAAAATAACTTGTAAGAGGTTACAATTTTATTCCTGCAACTTCATGAATAAAATAAAATTTTTAGCCTTTTCACAGAGAAGTAGAACCTCTGATTTTTTTTCATTACTTCACAAAAGAGGGTGGTTTTTGGTCACTCGTTGCAGAATTCAGTTGCCCTGATGCTGCTTCTTGTCCCTCCTTATTTACGTGATGAGTGTAATATGAAGAAGGAACTCCCTTGGTTTTTGCAATTGAGTTTCCATAGTGCTCCACTATAGAACAAAATGGGAACACCTTCCAGAAGAAAGTGCTGTTAAACAGGAGGTAACCTCTGTTCAACTGCTTTCTGAATAATATTTTCTTTGTGCTTTTGAATAAATTAGTTTCATTTATAACATTTCAGACTGTTAGCATCTTCAAGATGCTTCACCACAATATCTAGGTCCACGTATACCATAGTTGTTCAAAGGATGCACTTTTTGCATCAAAATACTTCTAAATTCAGTGTCGTTACTTTGGTTACAGCAGCACAAGTGGCACAGTTAGCAATATTGCTGTTACTTGCTGCCAGACTCAGCTTTAAGTGTATTCTTTATCACTTCTGATGTTTTTGTATGCTGCTGTGCTTTAATAGCAGTTATAATTTCAGACAGTGTTACATGTTCTCTGTGCTGCTTGCCCTCTTTGAGTATTCTACAGACCAGTCACAGCTCGTGGTGCAAATGAAATAAAAGCACAATTTTGCCCTATTTCAGATGCTCTTGCCTCCATTTAGTTATGCAGGTAGTTCTCAAAAACACTGAGTCTTTCCATTCCTATTCATACCTAAGAACACTAACTAAACAAAAATATGCTGTTACATCAAATTCAAAATGTTAGAATTTCTTCTCTCTTCCAGAGGAGTTAAAGAGTAGGTTTTTCACTTAACACCTAGCAGGTTAAATTACATATAGTAAAATTTATTTTTTTAACAAATGAAATCATGTTTAAAAATAATAATAAAAAAAAAAAGTGTATGCCACATGTCTTACAAAACTTAGGCTCTTTTATATAGCTGCAAAAGAAAAATTTCTATGTGTACAGATTTAACCATAACTAACACTACTGTGTTCAGTATTCAGTTTGAAGCATGGAAAGAGGGCACTTTTTCTAAGCTAGATACAAATGCATAGTGAGCAAGAACCATTCTTCTGAGGCCAAGGGAAAGTAGTCCTCTTTCTGGAGTTGAGAAACCTTGATGTGTAACATGCCTTTTTCCCCAGTGAAACTATGTGAGGCAATGGGAGATGGAGATTGAGGGTCTAACTTGGTGAAATTCTGAAGTGAATTGTTGCACTCTTATGGCTCGTCTCTTCTGGAATGGTTCTTTCGTTTGCATGGGACTCTTGCAGATGTGTGTGGACTTGCTTCCTGTGGTTAGTGTGTACAAACAGCACACATGCATATGTTCTGGATCAGCTCAGACGAGCTACAGCCAAGTCCTCTACGTTGTGGCTGTCAAGGGAGGGGGATTCATGCTCAGCTGTTAACTGCCATGTGTTATGCACGTTTGTGTGTAAATTCACAGCCTGCCATGGTGCCTGGCAGCACCAGCACCCAGCAAGACATTTCTTATGTTCATTCCCTTCCTGCCATCACCTGTCTCCTTCTTCTCAAAAAAAAAAAAGAAAAAGAAAAAAAAGAAAAAAAAAAAATGTTTGCTTTATCATATTGGCACTGCTGTGTTTTTGGCATAAACTGTCAATTAAATTTGACATTTTATTGAATATCAAGGCCTATAGATAATTCCAACGTCTCATTTTGTGGCTTTCTTTAAAAAAAAAAAAGCCTTTTGTTGTATGCCGTTTTGTACGGTCTCTTGAATGTGACTTCACAGCTGTTAACATACCATGTAATACAGGGGATGACAGTTATCAACCTTTTTAATTTTACTTACAGAAAACATTTTTGACTGAGTTATCTTTGGGCCTTTATAAAAGCTGTGTTTTTTTTTCTTTGGTACATTGTTACCTCATTTTGCTACTTGTGTTTCAGATTTGCTAATGATTCTGAAAGCTTATGGGTTTTGTTGGAATCATATGTTGTCAAGTGTTTTCTTTAAATCATACTCTATTGTATCATTTATTGTGTAGTTTTAAATGTATTATAAATATCTGTAACCAAATCATTTGAAGGCTTGATAAATTTTTAACAAAATTTGTACATTTTTTATGAGAGTTACTAGTAATGCTTTACTAGGTAGTGCAATGAATTTTTATTTTTAATCCCTGTGCCCAATTTTGGAGTTGAGAGAGTTGTTCAGTAATAAATGTATGATGTACACTTACACACTTGTCCTGTTCTTTCTCGTAGCAAAAGATGAATTGTTTCCTTATGGTATTCTTCATGTTTCTCTGCCTCATCATGCAACTCTAGATATTGGCAACACAGAACCACAGAATGGTGTGGGTTGAAAGGGACCTTAAAAATCACCTGGTTCCAACCCCCTGCCATGGGCAGGGACACCTCCCACCAGACCAGGTTGCCCAAAGCCCCATCCAGCCTGGCCTTGAGCACCTCCAGGGATGGGGCATCCACAGCTTCTCTGGGCAACCTGTGCCAGTGCCTCACCGCCCTCATAGGAAATAATTTATTCCTTATGTCTGCTCTAAATCTTCCCACTTGTAGTTTGAAACCATTGCCCCTTGCCCTATCACGACACCCCCTGACACAGAGTCCCTCCCCAGCTTTCTCATAAGCCCCCTTTAGGTGCTGGAAGGCCGCTCTAAGGTCTGCCCGGAGCTTCTCTTCTCCAGGCGGAACAACCCCAACTCCCTCAGCCTCTCTTCATAGGAGGGATGTTCTAGACCCTTCATCAACTCTGTGGCATCCTCTGGGCTCATTCTAACACATCCATGTCCTTCTTGTTCTGGGGGCCCCAGAGCTGAAGGCAGTGCTCCAGGTGGGGCCTCACAAGAGCAGAGCAGAGGGGGACAATCACCTCCCCAGCCCTGCTGGCCACGCTGCTTTTGATGCAGCCAGGATATGGTTGGCTTTCTGGGCTGTAAGCACACAGTGCTGGCTCATGGTGAGCTTCTCATCAACCAGCAAGCCCAGGTCCTTCTCCTCAGGGCTGCTCCCAATCCATTCTGCACCCAGCCTGTATTTTAGCTTAGAGATGTGTTGTAGGTTGAAGATTTATCTTCTAAATTACATAGGAGCATAGGATCATATAAATCAGAAAAGACCCGTAAAATCATAAAGTCCAGCCATCACATAACAAGTCCACCACTGAAGCAGGTCCCTAATTGCCACAGCTACACATCTTTTAAACACCTCCAAGAATGGCATGATACAGACTTTTAAATAAGATCTACTTTGAGAGATAGTAAGAAAATGACACAAAGTGTCATATTTTGGAAGTGTAGTTAGTATGGTTGTAGTGGTTGTAATGGTTGTAGTTAGTAGAACACAAAGCCTTGCCTAAAAGATCAGCTGTCCGAAAATAATGACAGTCAAAGGGAAATGTGAGGGGATGGAAGTGCTCCTTGGGCATACAGTTCACACAGTGTGTCATGAGGATGTGATAATGTGTGACATTTTGCAGTGCCCTAAAGGTGGAGAAGAAATCATTTTGAGTTAAGGGTGAAACTGAATTGCAGGGATTTTGGGTCACACAAGGAAGTGGTGGTTACACAAACAAAGCCCATCCTACAGCTGTTTTCTTGTTGCACTTTAGTTAGTTTACATCACCTCATTAAAAACAAGAAATACATATATATTTAAAAGGTTTTCATTTTCACAGAGTATTTAATAGGTTTATCAACAGCAAATCTTTATACTCAAAGCATATCTGAAGATCGATTGTTCATTTCTGTAAGAAAATCCTTGTGGATGGATTCATATGCATCTTTAGCATGTATAATCCTGGATACAACTAGTTTACCCTCCTTTATGCAGCAATGTTAATTATGAATTGCATTGTTACAGTGCTGCCAGTGGTCCTGGTGAAGCTGAGGTGCAGGGCGGCCCAGCTCCAGCGATGGCTGGGGACCTTAGAAGGGCTGGTGGCTGGCTTGGAGCCTGCACTGGCAAGGCTCTGAGGGCAGAGCAGGGGGCCTCCAGCTCAAGGCAAACCAAAGCAAAGCTGACATAAGCCTTATCCACTTTAGCTGCTGCCTCCACACCAGCGTGTTGTTCACTCCCCTCTGGCCACCGCTCCTTCCCTGTAGAGCAGCACCAGCACTCGTGTAGGTGTACTCTGCAAACAGCTCGTGAGGGGCAGCACAAACCTGTGTGAGGCTCCAAGCACCGCGTTAAACCCACGCTACAGCCGTACCCACCGTTCACGTGGGTTGTGCCGAGTTAGGCAGCACTCCCAGCTGCAGAAAGCTAATCCTTTTTGCAATAGTTTTTCTACATTCACTGCGCATTAAGTGCTGTGTGGATGGTACTGTAACGGAAGCCTGTTTTGTACTCTGTCACGGTGTGAGTGCACGAGGCAGGCCTTCAGCAGAAAGATAAACCCTCGGCAGCTCTCTGCAGTTCCTTTCCGTGCAGAAGAAAAGAGGATGTTTGGCTGTTCGACGGGAAGCCTCTGAGTGGGGAAGCAAGGCTCAGAAAACATACTTGTCAGCTGGCAGGTGAAGTGGCAAGTCTGCCTTGCCAGACAGTCTTCTCACTGCCAAACCTGTAGATTTTCTGCTTTTGTTTCCTGTTAACGGAGTACATTTTTTCCTTCCTGTTTCCAGTACAACCACCTTCAAAATCTAAATCCCTTAATCCTGAATACCAAGCCAAGCTCCAGCTGTTCTATCAATCCATGAACACGTTACTTGTAACCCAGGAGTTGTCCTTAATTTCGGCCAGAAGTGAAGTTCTCCCCCATCTCCCTCCCGTTGCATCGCTGGAATACATATTGCAGGTACCGAACACTTAGGAAAACAGGCTGAGCAATGATGCTTCTGTTTGAGATGTCTTGCACGTTCTGTGTCTTCAGTGTGTTTTTGCTGCCTTGGTCACCATTGTCAAAGCAGGACCATTTAGCAGCCTGTCTCAGGTGATATCAAAGCTGAACACTGGGGACTTTGCAAGCTTTTACCAATAACTTTCTTATCAAACCACAGCACTGATTGCTTAGTAACACTTTTGATCTCAAGTACTGATTTTGGCAGAGGTTTCTTTCTTCTAGCACCAGCCAACGTGCTGGCTTTCCACCACTTTGCCTTAACTTTCAGCTAGGAGGCAGCATTCAAAAATGTTATAAATTCTCAGGAAAAAAAAGTTTAACCCTCACTTCTGCAGTTAAAAGCAGCTTTCTGGTTTCTGCCAGCATCGAGTAATGCAGCAGTACCATCAGAGGGCAAAGAGTAAATTGCTGGTGTGTAGGAGGAAAGTGGAGAAAGAATTGGAGGAAAGACTGCCCTTCTGGTCCCGTAGGACGGAGTTTATGCTCTCTTCCTGTGCAAAGCTCCTACGGAATTACATCAGGACACTGCTTGAATAAAGAGCCCCGTTGTGGTTTTTGTGCATCGGCTCTGCAGAACATGGAGAACTTAGCATGCCATGCAAGTATGGCTATAGGACAGGGGTTTCAGCAAATACGTAAAGATATTCCCTTCCTAGTAACTTGGAATGTACGGACTGGCTGAAACTCCCCCCCAAAAAAAATAATAATAATAATAAATTGCAAAGTCAGCAAAGAGTTATTTCAGCTCCATAGGGAAATATTACGTATTGGAGGTGCATCACATATCATCACAGTCACAGCAACACCTGCACCCAAAAAAAGAAAGGCACCTGTGAGCTCAGATAGCTGCAGAGCCACGTCTGCTGCCTCCAGACACTGGCTGTTCTGCCCATGTAAAGCAGGTTGCAGGAGCAGCAGTAGTCTGGCCACAACCAGTCCCAGCCTGAAGAGCGGAGTTGCCCTCAGATCTTCCTCTCCTGACCTCCGTCTTCCCACCTCCTTTGTGTCACAATATCTCATACTCTTCCTCAGCCTATAAAGCAGCAGTCCTTGTGTTCCCATTTCTTGTGAGTCTTCTGCCATCCTCAGTAGTTAGCTGGAAGGCCAGGTGTTAAGTTGACCACAGGATCCATGTGTTGAGTGGACCAGAGGAAATGCTGCCGCACATTCACTGTGCAAGGACCACAGAGCAAGTTTGCCTCTCCGGAGGAATGCACACTGAGGAGCGAGGTGCCTGAGGCACGCAGAGCAGTGGGCAGGTGTGTGCAAAGGTGAAGAGTGCTTTCTAGCAGGAAAAATGCAGGAAAGGTCCTGGGAGGAGCAGCGGATGCAACCCATGTGTGCCCTACGCTTAATGTGGAGGCAAGACAGCCTGCAGGAGGGTCCCATTGCTGTCAGCCGTGCTAGTGGCTGCAGGAGCACGACGCCCAGAGGGTGCTGGAGGTGGATGGGTTAAGCTGTCGTGGTTCTGAAACTGATGATGCCATCTACTGACGGGCACTCGATTTTACCACAAAACAGGCTGTTCAACGTAGCAGCGGCAGGCCGGAGCTTTGGGTCGGCTTGCAGCCTGCCTCCATGCTGGGGCCAACACAGCGGGGTCCCGCTGGGCCTGCAGTCGTGTTGCGGGTGAGGCGTGAGGTAAAAACGCTTCCTTCAGCTGAGCCAGGGCTGTCTCATGTGCTTTTCTTACACAGTATTAAGGAAAAAAAAAAAAAAAAAAAGGCATATATATATATGGAGATCCTTTCAGGTATGTGAACTGGTTAAAGCCCTTTAGGCAGGACAGAGGCGATCCGCCAGGAGAAACGTGTGTCACCAAACCATGTCTGCTGGGGGCTGGGAGACGTTTGGGCTTTGGAGAGGGAGGTGGAGGGAGGCCATGGGGAGAGAAGCTAAGAAGCGGTTCAGAGCTCGTATGAGTACCAGGAGCCTGGGCCACCTCGTAATCTTGTTCCATAAGTGAAGGTAAGTCTCTTGGGTAGCAGTGCAAGCTGTGGTGCTTCGGCCCCTGAAAGGCACTGTTACTCGGGCAAGGAGCACCTGCTATGCAAGTGGCAGTGCTCAGCAAGTACGCAAAGAACAGACAAACAGCAAAATACCGAGGATAAGCAAAGGGCAGAGGATACGGAGATCGCCTGTTCTTTAGAAAATCTTGGTTCCTGGCGAATGCACATTGATTTCAGTGCTGCCTTTGCTGGGTTGTCCTAGAGCAGTGTTGTCCACACAACAGTTAGCTGCGTGGCCAACAAGCAAGGCAGAGAAACAGAAAGTGAAAATGGGATGCTGTCATAAATACAGGTAGGGGGGAGGAGATAGGAAGCAATATTTTTCTTTCCCCTTATTGCTAGCTATAAAATTGTCTGTAGGAAAAAAAAAATAAAAAAATAAAAAAAAAAATAAAAAAAAATCTGTGGCTGAAACACAAGTAAAAAGGAACAGAGCAAGGCCAGTGCAAGAAGGGACAGCAGGCAAGTTAGTGCACAGATAACAACACCAAGCAGAAATTCTGCATCTCCTCCCCCAGAAGGGGACAGAGCTTCTTCTTTCCAGCTTCTCTTCATCCCTGGAACAAGATGGTGTGGTCCCTGGAATGGTCTTTCTGTGTCCTTTGGTAGTTGTTAATAATAGCAAATAACAAGGGTAGTGGCAAAGGAACAACAATAGATTGCTGTTTGCTTGTTTTTTTTTTTTTTTTTTTCCTGGAAAATATGAAGAGGTATGGGAAATGGGGGCAGAAGGAGGACTTTTCTCGGCCTTTTGCCCAATTTCTCTTCAAAAACAAAAACAAAACAACCCAAATCTGTGCTCCGAGGCAGGCTGGGCACGGCTGTGGGTCACACCTCACCAAGCAGAGGACACAGCAGCTGCCCAAACTGCTCTGCCTGCCCAGCCACAGCAAGGCCCGTCCTCCACACACAGGAGGCTCCGGCTGCGGTGTGGGGACCCTTCCCGGTGGTGGCTGGTGTCCCCAGCCTCTGTCCCTTCCTGGGGGCAGCACGAACCACGCACATCTCGGCCTTTAGCTGAAAAGCCGTGCTTTTTGGCTGAACTGCCAAAAGGTTGTACCTGCTGTTCTGACTGAAGCAAACTGCTTGGGCAAAAGTGTAAGTGTCACTTGACTTTTCTGCAGCAGGAACGGTTTCTCTTCTCGAGCTGGGGGAAGGGTGACTCTTACTGGAGGCACCACAGTCTGACACAGGATGTTTGGCTTCGTCCTGCCGAACATTCGCTCTGTGCAGCAGGGGCTCCCTGTTGCTTGATGTCTACAGATGCTGTGTAGCTGCCACTTCTCACTCCCCAGTGTCTCTGCCAAGGTGCAAAAAGAGTCCAGATCCTCACCAGAACCTGTGAATTGTACTCAAATCAGACTCCACTCCTCTCCGTTGCTCCTACACCCCAGAATGAAGAAGCCGGAGCTGTGTGAGGAATTTTCTGCCCAGAGACACAGGAATGCCCCGGCTTCACCCCTGGCAGGTGTCTGTGTGCTGCAGCTGCCAGCTCCATGCAGAGGCTCAGCAGACATGCACCGAGCAGCACAGTCACTTGATGGGAAATGTGAGGCAGTGTCCAGGCTCAGTTTCCTCTTCATCAGGCGTCATGGGTCTTCCTCACTCATAGCGTGCAGAGGGGTTACAAAACCCAAAACCAGGGAAAGGGAAGTTCAGCTGAGAACAAACAGGGGGGAGGCTAATCCCCCTTTGGCCCACCCCACCCAGACAGCTGTCAGGGTGAGTGGCTCCAAAGCAGAAAAATGTCACAGCTCCCCGCTGTTCATCTTCTTGGTTTAACTCTACCTCTCTTCACTGCAGGCACTGGAAAACTCCTCCTGGCTGCAAACAGCCCAAGGCACCCTCTGAGGCACCTGAGCCCCATTTTGAGTGCTTCACCAGGCCCCTCTGCAGAGACAAACGTGGGAGCTGTGCAGAGGAGCAGGGCCCCTCCTGCTCGCCTGGCTCCCCACCACCACAGGGCAGTGCTGGCTCACAGTGTCAGGCAGGAAAACACCAGGGTGAAAGTGCGTCCGACCTGAGCGCATGGTACCAGCACCTGACCGCCTGCTGGTGCTCATGCAAACACTCCAGTTGTACTGCAACTCTCTCCTCTAAAGTAAACTATTAAAAGCATTGGGAAGCTGAGAGAGATTATCTCAACAGGATCCTTTGCAAGGTCCTACACGAAATGGGAAACAGTGTCCCAGGTAGTCACAACCTGCAAGCTGCAAGATACACACCCTGTGTAATGTCCTCCCAGCCAAGCTGACGAGCAGTTGTTTGGATAGGTAGGCCAGCAGGCGGACAGAGAGCCACCTGCGCTGCTTGGCACTAAGCACTGCCATCAGGTGCACAAAGTCCAGGCTGCAGCTGGGTGCTAGCACTGCTCCTCAGGGAATGTTTAATCTCCTTATCTACAGATGGGGCAATAGGGTGGAACACGCCCTCCACAAGCCCACGGTGGTTGTGGATGGGAGGTGACAGCAGGCAGGGCTCCTCTTCAGAAAGTCTGCGAGAGGCTGGGGAAAGGCACCAGCGTGAATCCCACCAAGATCAAGGCAGGCAGACGCCACATCTGGGATCATCCCCTGCATGAAGGACCCTCTGCAGGCTGGGGAGCGGCTGTGGCGGAAAAGGGCCCAGGACCCTGGGCTGAACACCTTCCCACAGCACGTCCCCCTGCTGCTGGAGGCCAGCCTCAAGCTGCCAACATGGTCTCATTGAGGGAACCCTCCTGCAGATGCCACGCAGAGAGCAATGGGGATGAAGCACAGCGTGTCGAAGGAGATGTGGGAGGAACTGGGCTTGTTCAGCCTTCAGAAGAGATCTCAGGGCTGTCTGTAACTCCTTTTGGGAGGAAATAGGTGATGGGGCCACAGCTGTCCTTCTAAGTGCACGGTGAAATGACATGGCACAAGGTGCAACGAGGAAAATTTTGACTTGACGTTAGGAAATTTTCCCCATGGAGATGCTCAAACACTGCAACAAGGTCCCAAAGAGGCAGTGAAATCCTCATCCTTACTACCAGCACAGCACCAGGCTCTAGCCCTTTTCTGCGTGGGATGGTGAGCCCGGACAGTCCCAGATACTGCTGTGAACCCTCACCATGCCGTGACTCTTGTACAGGCTCCCAGCAAGGCACCCTTGGAGAATGACTTTGTGAATCCCTGAGCTTTTTGGCAGGCCCGACATTCCCCTGCTGTCCGAGGGAGCACCCTCGGCCCTCAGCTCTCCACATCCCCTCGCATTCACGCGTGCACCGGCCCCCAGGCTTCCCAGTGAAAGAAACGCCCATTGTCAAACCCCATCCTGTTTTTCACATCACTTTAACGCGGGGCCCGTATTTTGGCCACTCGGTTGGCTTTTACCGACAGAAACAATAGGAGGAAACCACGCAAAACAAACAAAACCTGGGCGGAGACTCGTCAGACCGTAGCAGCCAGCTCGGTCTGGAGAAAGCTGAGCAACCCGGCCCCGGCCCGGCAGGGGGCAGGAGGCAGCGGCGCCGGGCCCGCCCCGCGGCCCGGCCCCGTCACGGCGGCGGTGCCCGGCCCCGTGCCGCCATGGAGCAGGGGGAGCCGCGCGGGGCCGCGGCCGCGTGGCGGTGGTGCGGGGCCCACGCGGGGCGGCCGCTGGAGCTGCTCTGCGAGGACTGCGGCCGCTGCGTGTGCGCCCTCTGCCCCGCCCTGGGCCCGCACCGCGGCCACCGAGCCTGCCTGCTGCCGCATGCTGCCCGACACCGGCAGGTGGGAAGGGAAGGGAAGGGAAGGGAGGGAAAGGGAAGGGGAGGGAAGGGAAAGGAAGGGAAGGGAAAGGAAGGGAAGGGAAAGGAAGGGAAGGGAAGGGAAGGCGCACTCGTGGTCCTGCCTGGAGCTGGGAGACTCTTGGAAGTCCCTGCTTTACACACGAGTGAGCGAGTTCCTGCATCCGCAGCCCCTCAGGGAACGCGGCTGGAGCTGGCTCCTCGGGGCGAGCGCTGTGGGTTGTGCCCCGGTGCTGCAGACAGCGCTGCCAGAGCGCTCTTGGAAGCAGCTTTCGTTTTCCTCTGTGCAGCTCTGAGCAATGCTCGGCCTGAAACGCCTGGGGCTGGCATGTTTGCAAGTGGCGCAGAAGCCTGTGGTCACTCAGGGACAAGACTGGAAAATTGTGGCTGGAAGAGATGTCATACCCCAAGTGTCTTGGGGTTTCTTGCTCCATGCAAGAAAAACATCTTACTCCAGGTTTCTCACTCCACGCAAGAAAAGCATCTCTGCTCGCGTGTGTGCCTGTGACGAGAGGCTTCCGGACATGGACGCTCTGGCTTTTTCCTGCAGCCCATTTCGTCCCTCTCTCTCGTAACTGAGTGAAAAATTGCATGCGTCTCCAAAGGAGCCACATATCAGCAGCACAAACCCACACTGCCCACACAGAGCCACGTGGGCTCTGTTTTTCCCCCCTGCAGAGTTTAAACGCCACGCAGAGCTGGGGATGTCGCAGCGAGTTCACCCGTGTGCCTGGGTCCCAGCTGCAGGACGGGCGCACCGATAGAGCTGCAGCTGCGGAGCTGGCTCGCCTGGTAGAGCCGAGAGGCTCTGTGTGCAGAGCCAGTGCACAGGGCTGCCTCGCCATCAGTATCACTGATGCCAAGCTGTAAATATTTGTTGTTGCAGCTGTTGGCTACAGCATCGCTGTAGTGATAGTGGGTGTTTCTGATTTCTCTCTTGCACGCCAGGAAGCACCCTGAACAGTCAGTGGGTTTTGACTCGAGACAGAGCCACCTGCTGATGATCTGTGTGAAAGTGCTTGGTTAGCTGCCCCTCAGTGCTAAATGCGTGAGCATGCAGTCTTGATCTGAAATACAGTGGGATGACCTTCTGTGGTCACCCACCCAGCTGCTCTCTCAGCCCCCCTTCTCAATAGGACCAGGGGAGAAAATAAGACAGATAAGTACCTGGGCTGGAGTAAGGACAGGGACAGGTCCCTCCCACGGGATGCCGTCCTTCCTGAACTGAGCCTGCGGGGGCTGCCCACAGGCAGCAGCTCTCCAGGAACTGCTCCCACATGGCTCCGTGCCACGGGCTCCATCCAGCCCCCAGGAGCAAACTGCTCCAGCACGGGTCCCCCACGGGCAGCAGCTCCCCCCACACCCCCTGCTCCTGCGTGGGCTCCTCTCCACGGGCTGCAGCTGCGGCCCGGGGCCTGCTCCTGCGGGGGCTCTCCATGGGCCGCAGCCTCCTCCAGGCCACATCCACCTGCTCCACCGGGGGCTCCTCCACGGGCTGCAGCGTGGAGATCTGCTCCCTGTGGGACCCCTGGGCTGCAGGGGGACAGCCTGCCCCAGCAGGGGCCTCTCCCTGCACAGGCCGCAGGGGAACTGCTGCTGC
>NC_048926.1:55068549-55104209 GCF_011077185.1 Oxyura jamaicensis | reverse complement strand
GCAGCAGCAGTTCCCCTGCGGCCTGTGCAGGGAGAGGCCCCTGCTGGAGCAGGCTCTCCCCCTGCAGCCCAGGGGTCCCACATGGAGCAGATCTCCACGCTGCAGCCCGTGGAGGAGCCCCCGCTGGAGCAGGTGGATGTGGCCTGGAGGAGGCTGCGGCCCATGGAGAGCCCCCGCAGGAGCAGGCCCCGGGCCACAGCTGCAGCCCATGGAGAGGAGCCCATGCAGGAGCAGGGGTGTGGGGGGAGCTGCCGCCCGTGGGGGACCCGTGCTGGAGCAGTTTTTAGTTCACTTGTAGTTTCTCACTGTGCTAGTCTGCTAGTGATAGGCTGATTACATTAATCTCCCTATGCTGAATCTGTTTTGCCTGTGATGATAATTGGTGAGTGATCTCCCTGTCCTTACCTCAACCCTTGAGCCCTTTCCAGCATATTTTCTCCTCCTTTTCCTTTGAGGAGAGGGAGTGAGAGAGTGGTTGTGGTGGAGCTCAGGCATCCAGCAGGGTAAAGCCACCACATGAATATAGCGTTATTAGCTGTCAGTCTCAAAGACTTTATGCTGCATGTGAAGCAAAAGCAAAAGTTACCTTTTCATTGCAAGCCATTTCACAGGGCAGGAGTTGTTTAATCGGCGAACCCATTGCTTTTTCCACAGTGCGGATGGCTTTCACTAACTCTGCCAGTTCATTTGGCTCCAGGGATGCTTGGTGGTCACTTCCTTTCCATGTTTTGTCAAGAGTCACGTGGCGTTCCACTACTTTTGCACCCATAGCCACAGCTGCCACTGAAATGGCGATGCCAGTTTCATGCCCTGAATATCCAATAGGGATATCAGGAAAAGCTGACTGATACGCCTGGAATCATGACAGAGTTGACCTGAATTATTAAGGTAGCAATTTCAGAGATGAAGCAAGTTTAACAACGATAACTGCAATGAAAACATGGACAGTCACTGAGCCACAAAAGAAGTGGTTGGTTATGCTTGAGATGATTTTTTTATTGAACAAGTCATGCATTACCAACTATCTTGTTTTAACAAGTTCATTGGGATTATCAATACTGACAATGAAAGACATATGTTCTGTTCGTCAATTTCTTATACTTTTCTTTTTAATTTAGTTGTACTCTTCAAGGTCTTCAAAGCCTACATCACTGTAAATTACACCAATAAAATAGTGCTTTATTTTCATCCAAGAACCCAATGGACTACTTAACTTGTATCCAAAGCAGATTCTGCACCTCCTCATATTTCAAATCTGAAGCAATCCTTTCTGCAGCACATAGAGGAGTTATCCAGTCTTACAGGTAATTAAATGCCATCATGCCCAGTTCTACTGAAACTAAAGCTAGGCATACGTTTGAACACCGGCCAATTTGGGAACCTTTCCTTGCATTAGTATCAGGCATACCCAAGTAGTATGTTCAGCAAAGGCAACTATAATCCATTTCCTTTGCAGCTCTCATATTCACATGAAACCTTTTCAATGAAAGTTTCTGGTCTAGCCCCCTATATAGAATCATGTTCTCAATTACATGCACCTTCTTGGAGGTAACTGTCTGTGTCATTTTACTTTCCACTGCAAAGAATGGGGTGACACTTCAGCCTCCTGTTTCCCTCTCTTTAATTGCAAATGGCCCAACAGTATCATATTCTTCAAAGCTGAGTTCTCCTAAAAGAGGATCCAATTAATAATTTCACTTCAATGTTTGCATGAATTAGAGGAACATGACACTCTTCTGACTTCTCAGAAGTGAACTCCTGCTTGCCCAAGATCTGGAAATATAACGCAATAGAAATACATAGCTCTTCTCTGGTACCCCCCATGGCAATCTCTGTTATTCACTGACCGATATAACACGGAGATTGACATCCTCTGGCTGAAGCGGGTAGGCACTGGTGCATTGCAGGAAGCAGAAGTTTGGATTGATGGGCTTCACAATCTGATAAACCTGGTGCATTGTGTTCATCGACTGCATCCCGCTGGAAATCACCATTGGGCGTCCTAGCCAGTAAAAAAAAAATGGTTTGCCCCAGATCTCAAGATTAGGTCCACAAGAAAGCTACAAAAACATATTTGAAATTCTTGCAGTGAATGAATTCAATAACTGGAAAAAGAAGGTGGGTGAATCTTTTTTTTCCTAAATTTTTTTTCCAAAATCAAGTGGAGGAAATATGTACTAAGACAGCTACTGATACAAAGTGATGTTTACTAAGACTGCTCGAAAGAAAATGCTTACCTTTCTTTGCAGTCTTTTCCAAATATGGAAAATTGTTTGTATCTCCTGATCCTACTTTGAAAAATGGAACATCCAGTTCATGTAGAAATTCCACAGCCATCTGCAAGAAAAAGAAGTCACTGCTTTTCAACATAACACTTCAGCTGGGTCAAGAACAGACAAGAACTACCATGCTGTATTATAACAAACAAACAATAAAAGCAACCCAACACTGCAAAACAGTAAAGCCAAAGCTTAATTAAATAGGGCACATATATACATAGCCCCACAAACTATATTTCTCACGAATCAATGGTATCAGTTACAAAAAATAATAAAAAAACGGTCAAATAAATCAAAAGCAGATACGCCATTTTGCTTCAGGAGGCTGGTCTTCAGATTAACATTTCGGAAACTCTGAGCCCATCAAAGGACTAGATTTTAAGATACAGCATAAACAGTGTGGCTGGATTTGTCAGATGCCTTGTGGCAGGCATATAAACATTAAGCCTGACTTTCTGAGACTGTTACCAAAGTACTCTTGATACAATCAGAAGGCAAACAGTAAGAATATCAACATTTGTTACCCTGGGGAAAGGAATAATTTTATTCAAAGTGAGACTTTGGAAAAGGTGCTTACTGGAATGAGCTAAGGAGCAGGGGATGTATCAGGCACTTCAGTCTGCTCAGTTCAGTTAATGCAAGTCTCATCAAACAGTACTAACTTTTGGTAAGGCTAGATCTCAATGGACTTACATGTCCAACTCCTGAATAACATCTCCTATTCTGAGGATACTAGTTTCTGACTTCCTCCAGATCAAGTATTACCAAGGTGCCTTCTTTTACACTTCTTTTACACAGATTTTGCACAAGTTTTTTATTAGGTTCCCTGTCTCAAGGCAGTCTCTTTGGTCTCCCAGCCATAGCTGGTCAAGCCTGCTCTATGTACAGCAGCTTTGTACAGCCGTGCTCCCCTGCTCCTAACTCCCAGGGCAGGGCACTCTTCCTTGATTTTTTTGGCACTACCAGGAAGAGTAACTACCTGCACATGGAGTTAGCTGGCTGAAGAGGGAATGTACTGCAGGCACAGAGGCAGTCTGCCTGCCTCACATCTGCAGTTCAGAGGTGTTAAACCACAAACAGCCCTTAAATATGCAGGTAGCTTTTCTGAACAGTTCTGTCACTCTGAACAGTCATACAAGTATTCTGCTGCCTTTTGACTCTTAGAAGAAACCTGTCACCAGCTTCAGCAGTCTAGCTAACCTGTTTGCAATGGCTGATCCTCCTCAGTTCCCACCATATGTAAACTTCTGCATCTAGCTACTTGCCACGTCACTATTTGTGGAAAAAGTTAATGCTTCCCTTCCAAAGAACAAGTAACCCACAGACATGGAAAAATCATGTTTGCAAATCATGTATCCATAAAGAAAGCCACAATGGATTTTCTTCTATGAGCGATATCCAAAAATAAATACAAGATGTGCCAGAGAAAAGACAGTACAACAGTTTACTCAAATCTTAATTACGCTCTGCCTCCTTCTAAAAATGTGTGTGCTGTATTTGAGATAATTCAGAAATTAGTGGAAGTTCCATTAAAATTAGTTTTGCATCAGTAAGTAACCTTTTGAAAATAAGTATATTTAATGAAAAAAAATCCCAAACATATCACAAGCGACATTAGAATTCTTCATTTTGGGCAAAACAATAAAATAGTTACCTAACTTTGTCCCCCTTTCAATCTCTCCACACAGACTTTTAATTTCTTTGCCTCATTCCTTGTCACAGCCCAATTCACTTAGTGCCAGAGAAAGACAAAGGTAATGTTCAAAACAGATTCACACCTTCTTCAGTCTAATTTTTCTGTAATCATTATGATGCAGATTCAATTGCTTGTGTCTAGGATGCGTAATGCCTCTTTAATATGGTTTATTCACTAAGATGCATTGTGCATGAAGACATATTAAAAAGCCACCAATCTAATCAGAAGAGACTGCACAAAATGAAGTATGACATATGGACCCAATATCTAATGCCACTCTTCATAAGGTGACTATCTCACAGAATTTGGCAGCTTTCTCGCAGGAGATTGAAGGAACAGGACCAGCTTGAGCATCAGGGTTGGAGCAGATGACCCCCAGAGGTCCATCCCTTCCAGCCTCAACCAGTCTGTGATCCTGTGTAACTTCAAATAGCAGGGACAACATAAAAGGGAGTGGTTCAACAGGATCCTGTTCCGTCTCCAGTACACGCTGGAGCAGAGCAGATAAAGGAGTTACCCACTGTCTTTGTATTTACGTCACATTGCTTCACAGAACTTCCTCATACAATTAAACACACAGTTTAACCTCTTCAACTTGCCTGGAGTTCCCGAGGTTATGTTCAATTCACAGAAGCTAACGTTCTCAAGGACTTACTACATCCATCTATACAAAGTCTGCAGTAAGTCTGAAGATGGCTAGCAGAAATACTACCAGAAGTGTCAGCAGCTGTATAAAGTAACTGCTCTTCAAAAAAGGATGCCCAAGTATGTTTCGGTGCTGTTAAGTAGCTGATGAGGCCACAGGCTCAGAGAAGCACAGCACCTTGAGATAAAGAGAGATCTTAGAGGTGGAAAGTGATATTAGCTGCTGTATGTGAAAGATGTTCTGTGTTTCACTACAGCTTGTAGAAGGAGGAGGCTTTAACATTAGAACAGAAAGGGAGTGATTTTTCATCCCAAAGGCACACGGGTGCTTAAGATCTCAGGTACAGAAGTCTGAGACTACTGGATGTAATTGTTCTTTTCCTAAAGGAAAAGATGGAGCAGGTGTTGTTATTCAGCAGGTCCCTTAGACATGAAGGCACCAATAAAATAAGTATCACAACAACCCTTTTTCCCTGACCTATTTCTGAGCCCACAGCACTGGGCTATTGCGATGCACGCAAAACACCTGTTTGTCTATCAGACATCTGAAGTAGTTTCTGATGGTGTTACGGTGTTCGGTAGCTGCACTCTCAGCTGGGGTACAGCAATTCAAGGATTTTGGTCCAAATGACAGTCTGTTAACAGAAACAGTGGGAATGGCCAGAGGACTAGAAAAGAACGTAAGAAGCTTCAAGGGCCTGAAACTGCTTAGTCCAGAAAAATATCAAAAAAAAAAAAAAAAGAGAGAGAGAAATGTAATAATAATGTAATAATGGTGTTTGAATAAACAGGAGATAGGAGAATGAAAGTACGAACTTTTATGTTAGATGGGAATGGTAAGAAAGGAGATTAAGCTGATATCAGGAATTCTCTCTCATGGTAGAGAAAGCAAGGCACTTAACAGACCACCTGAGAACACTAGATAAATCCCGTCCTTGTCCCACCCTGGATAAGGCTACATGCAGAATGACAGGGATGATTGTGTGTCTGCCTTATGCAAGAGTGGCTGGCTTGTTTCTGGAAGCTCTTGTTCAGTTTGTTTCTCTATTCTTTTCTAGGCCACAAAGAGAACTAGAACAATACACAATCTTCAACCCGTGTTAAGGTTTAAGTGTTACCTGAACTTTCCAGTTTACACATTTCAAATGTGGAGTGCATTTCTCAATACTGTAATTAACATCATTTTGGGGTAGGCAACAAGAAAGAGTTAAAGATTTCCACATCTTTGAAGGGGGAACAGCAACAGATGAGCTTCATGGAGTTTCCAGGCTGCTGGCTGACTCTCCAAAAGCCCTCTGACAAAATAAGTAATGTTTCAAGAATAACAGAGCAAGATGGAGACCTTCTCCACCTTGATTAGTAAAAGAAAAAGAAATGCATTTCTTCTGCTTAGAAACATAAACTTAGTAAACAGAAAGAAAGAAAAAAGAGAGAAACAATAGGCATTAAGAACGGAATCTAGTTCAAATACAGAGGAGAGTTTGAAGCATTGGAGCTGATACAGCAGACAATGCTGCATAGCAGTCAGATTGCCCTTTTGATCTAAACTCTCAAAGTCTTGCTTGTTCAAGGAGTCCAGCTGAGGCCTAGTCTCTAATATAATGTACTGTGCATACATACTTCAGCATAAATGGTAGTTCTTCCAAGATATTCAGCTGTCTAATCAATCAGAATAGTGAACTGACAGAAGTACCTTTACTCCAATTCCCTCATTTACAAACTCAGTGTCCTCACATACGTGGTATTCTTTTTATATCAGAACTATAGTGCATAAGTAACAAACTGCAGACACAATAGCTGGATCCTCCCTGTCATTGCAGTACGGCTTACATACCTCGTCCATGCCAGAAGCTGTGAAGAAAATCCCTATTTCCTCAGCATATTTCTTCAGCTCTCTGTATTGGTCATGGCTGAACTCCAAGTGGCGCTTGTGTTCCCCGTAGGTCTTTCCCCAGGAGTGTTTAGAGGTATAGGGTCTCTCTAAGGCTTTCTTGTTGAATTTGTACTCCAGTTCGCTCTTCTGAAACTTAGCACAGTCTGCTCCGCATTCCTGCAAAAGAAGGTGGTGCACACTCAGTGGCAGTGCAACCAGAACTGCACTTGTCCTAGGACTGAACACACAAGGCCTGTGCAACTGATGCTGTCACCTGCTGCATTTCAGTTTTCACGTTACTGTTGTACCACTGCAGTAACGGTGTGAGCACTGAGTGACAAAGCCCCCACGTGCACCCTTTTATTTCAAAATGCCTGTATGCTTGGTGGAGCAGCAGTCTAGAAAGAAATCATACTGAAACGACAACGCTGACCTTCCTCTTGCCACGCTTGCCAGTTCCCCAGCTCAGCTGCCGCACGGTAATTTTACACAGAAGTGCCAAGGCCTCTGTAGTACGAGGACCACGAACCTGAAAGCTGCCTGCGACCACGCGTGTCGCAGAGCCAACCTCTCCCTGCTCTGCACCAGCTGTCGCGGCTCTGAGCACAGCGTGACTTCTTGCGCGGCGACAAGCTGGTTCTGAACACAGCCTAGCATGTCTAATGCATGTCTCACATGCGTGACACGTTCCCGTGATGCCCATGGGAGGTCTCTGAGGGCCCCGTCCCGTCCCGTCCCGCCCGGTCCCACCTTGGCCATGCGGATCATGCGCTTGGCGATGTCCAGGTCCCCCTGGTGGTTCTGCCCGATCTCGGCGATGATGAAGCACGGATGGTCGCCGCCGACGCGCCGCCCGGGGCACAGCTCGAACTCCCGCGACATGATGGCGACAGCACCGCCGACCGACGGACGGACGGACGGACACACCGACAGACCGCCCGACCGACCGCGACTGCGCCGAGGGGGCCGCCCCGCCCCGCGCCCGTAATGGCGGCGGCGGCGGTGCCGGCAGGGGGCGCTGGCGGGGTGCCCGCCGCCGGGGCGCTCCCAGGCGGACCCGGGTGCTGCGGGCGGGCGCGGAGGGGCCCTCAGCCCGTGGCGGGTGTGCATCTCGGCGGCACATTCGCTCGCTTGGTTTCTTCTTTCCTCGCGTGGGGGTGCAGCTTGCGGAAACGAGAATTTCTGCTCAGGGAGAAAAAAATTCAAGGGTTTACACATCCTCAAGAAGATGCGTGGGAAAAATGCTTTGATCTTTCAAACCACGCTGTTGGATTTGATCACAGTGTCCTTCCTAGCTGACTGCTTTCTGACTTTGCCTTAAAATACATAAATAAGAAATATAAGACTATCACTTATATAAGAAATATGACTAAAAAAAAAAAAAAAAGTAAAATACAAACATACAGTTCTAACAGTATTGAAATGACATTTGTGTGTAAAAGCTCTTAATTCCTTTTCTCTTGAAACAAAACTGACCCAAATGTAGATGTGTTGCTCTATTTTTGGCAAACATCATCGTCTAACAAAAGATTTTTACAGAAATGTTTATAAATGCTACACGCACATCCCCTCTTTCTACTCAAAATTTTGTTCTTCTCCTGAGCTACCTGCAGCCTAGCTGGGATACTTTGCTCAAGACAGTTACCTTCTTCCAGAGCTTTAAGGGCAAAAGGCACTGTAACAATCATTTGCAGGAGGAAAGAAAAGTTGATTGTTAAGCCTGAGGAACAAGCTTCTGTGTAAAAGGAAGCAGGTTATGCAGAGCAGTTATACTAATGGAATATATTAATGAGCAGTTTGTTTGCATTTATTTCATGTAGTGGTTTAAGGCTGTGTTGGGCTACTACATATTAACTCCAAGAAAAACAAAAGCAGAACGGTCTGTTGTGAAGTAATGTGTATGAATCAGGAACTAAACCAAACCAAGCTATGCTGCGTGGACAGAGTCCGCCCAGAGATCCAAGTGATCTCAGAAGGAGGTGATAAATAGTTCCCGATTCTTCCTTCCTCTGGTTTTCTCTTAACTGAACCAGATAAGGCTGAAAAACATTGAATTGGTTGTTTACTTACATTAGCCACAGATTATTTTTTTATATATATAAATGTGTATTTTTGAATAAAAATGATGAGTTAACAGTTCTGAAAGGAAAAAGGAATAAAAAGGAATACCTCCTGTGTTCAGAGACTTTCACGTGGCTAGCTATTCCACATTCCTGTCATTCCTCCAGGGTATATGGCTTACTTTCTGTCTTCCTCCAGTATCTCTTTCACGCTTTGGAGAAAAAAAAAAAAGAAAAAAAAAAAGGCATGGGCCTGTAAAAAAACAAAACAAAACAAAAACTCTTGGACATCCAGTCTCACTTGGCATTTTTAAACATATTTAAACATATAGGAATGGCAATACTGACACCCATGAAAGATAATGAAAGAGCAGCCACATTTCATGGAGCCACATTTCGTACATAAAATCATTTATCCTGGAGATGTCCTTCCACAAACATTTGGAAGGTTTTTATTAATGAGCCTGTCAAGATTATTGCTGTACTTCCCTAATTCAGTTACCCCCTCTGTGATAACTAAAAGACAATGTTGAGGTGGTGAATTAAGGATGGGTAAGGCAGTTTGTGGTTACCTCACACAAGCTGCTGGAGAGCTGCAAACATTGGTGTTGGTGAAACAGAGCAAACAAAAATCAAATCAAAACAAATAATCAAACAAAAAACTAACTCCCCTCCCGGTGGGGGGGGGGCCCCCCCCCCAAAAAAAAAAAAAAAGTTAAGATCTAATGTTCTGGGTATAATGGAGATGCGCAGATGATGGGGAATTATCACTGAATTATCACTGTTGGAAGCTGCTGTCTGTGTTATGCAAGGAGCTCAAATCACTGGTTATGCCAGTTCACTCAAACAATCAAAATCACTGCAAGATAGAAGACCCCTTGCAGGTCGTTCCTGTTGACCCTAATCATTAACCCTCATACCAGCAAAGAACACCTGCAGATTTTGCTGGAAGTTTGAGGCTTCTAGCATGGAAAGGAGGCCACACCAGTGAATTGCTGGCGGTCATGGTAGGGCTAAACTTGGAAGTGAGGCGGTCAGAATACCAGCAAGGTTTCTGTGTACTGGTGGTGGAAAACTGTGTACTGGTGTTGGAGTACTGGTATTGTTAAAAAATTAAATTAAATTAAATTAAAAAATCCTACTCTTAAAAAGTAGGAAAGGAGAGAAATTTGCAGCTTTGGTGTGTGTTTGTGAATATTTTGGAAAGCTGAATATTTTTGATTTGAGGATGTTTTTCTACATTTTTAAACTGAGGATGGTCTTGCTTTCCCCGTGTATTCTAAGTGATGGCAGTGTTTTAATTTTGTAAGGGAACTTACTATGCCAGCGAAACTTAAATTGTGACACTTTGATAGGTCATACAGCTTGGCTTTTAATATCTAGATTTACCGTGGTAACACTAGAGAAGTATAGAATGTGTTTATTTGCATCCATCTAATGCAAATGCAAAAACAAAAACATATCAGAACTCTCAAGAGACTTAAGAAAAGAGCAATCAGCACTATAGTAAGTGAATGGGTTAGAAAACTGATAGAGGCAGGGAAAAAGGGAAACAATTTTCTCCTTAAAAGTACCTTCATGGGCAAGAGAAGGAATATTAATTTAGCAGAGTTATATGTATTGATCAAATAAGCCAGGGTAAGGTTTGCTATCTCCAGGGTCCTGAGTATCATAGTCTTGTGTTTTGGTAAACTCCAAAGAACAACTTAACTTTTTCATGGATTAGCCAATTTTCTCTATGCACTCCTGAATCCATGCCTCAACTAGGCCATACGGAGGCGATGGAGAAATAATTCAGACATACTACTGCATTCTGACAAAGGCTGCCTCTGAGACTCCAAAACCATCTTGTGGCAGATGTCAGACAGATTTCTGATGTTGTGGGCCTGCCTGCGAAGTTTTAATGGAACTGAAAAACTCCATTTATTATGATTTTGTGGTATGTGGTTTTTTTGTTTGATTTTTTCAGGGTGAAGCTGAATTGTGTCTCCAAGGCTGTACCCACACATACCAGATACTGCCCTTTGTACCGCTGTAGATAGAGAGGCGTAGTAAGTCTTTCTGCCGCTGTGTCTATTCCCATGAAGGGGAGAACAGTGTTCTTCTGAGGACGGCAGTAACAGTGATTACTTGAACACAACAACCACATTGCTATGATATGATATGAAACCCAGCCTGAAAAGCGACCTCAGCTTCAAACCAGGGGTGCCTCTGAGCTAACAGTATACCATGATACAACACCTTGCTCCTGAAGTGACACATGGGATGGATGCAGCTTTTTACAATGCACTGAGACTTGTAAATGGCAGCAGGAAGAGGACACTGAATAAATACCATTTTTTTTTGCTTTGTCTGCTTAGGTATTGTAGACCAAATATGTATTTTTTTTAGACTAACCTGTGAGTAAGAAAGAATGAGTTAAAAGACAAGTTTGTCACTATCTCTGCTACTCAGCAATATTACATCTTAAAGAAAACAGCAGGCAGCAGAAACAGCAGAAAAGAGCAGGCATGCATGTATCCTTTTCCTGGCTGTTTCATAGCCAGGAAAGTTTCCTGATAACTGAATCTGTACTAGTCATTTCTACCAGTCAGTTACACTGAGCACTGTTACGTGGGGATACAAATGCAGGCACAGCTTTCTTAGGGGTGCTGAGCCACTAGAGATCTGAGTGCAATAGCCGCATTTATACTACAGGAACATTTACGTTTTGTGTAATCAGTAATACATACTTTGTATGTTTCTGAACAGTTTCAAGAGACAGAATAAAAAGTTAAAAGTGTGTTGCAGGTAAACACCCAATAATGGGCCACAAAATCATTTGAGGAATTAGAGGGGGCTGTAAACCATACCGTGGACAACTGAATGTAAAGGCTGTAAAAATAACTAGCCATGTATTTATAACTAGTCACCTCACCCTCATTGTTGGATGTACAAAACAACTTGTGAGTGTAACTTAAATGCAGAATGCATATGAATGCTGGGAATAATGAAGTTCCCCACTAGATTTGCTGATTGAAAGAGCAATTCATTAAGAAAGCATTTTTTTTAAATTGTAATATTTGGAGTGACTTCTGAAGCAAACCTCTAAAGTGCTAGGTCTCAGTGAATGTCAGTTTACACTCCAGTATGCTATGCTTGCTTATAAGACATTACTACGAGTAAACAATACGTCTTGCAGCGCTGTCCAAAGCCCCAGATTTCTCCTCAGCATTCAGAAGGTGCTCTGAGTTCTCCCTGTACAAATGCTCACCGGCAGCTCCACACAACAGGCACACCCCTCCTCCTTGGGGCAAGTTCCTTCTGCAACCACCTGGTAAAGAAGCAGGAAAAAGATGCCTCCAGAGCACAAATAATTAACTTCTGGAGTAATTTTACTATGGCAGAACACAGCTTTGCCTGTCAAAGTCTAACAAGACAAAGGACTGAACCCCTTTACTTTTTTTTTTTTTTTTTTTTTTTTTTTTTTTTTTTTAACCTTGCATTAAAGCAGTGGAACAGGAGGTAAAAGGGAATGCAGCTATACATTTGTAATTCTAATGTAAAGAACAAAAGCAGGAAACAGATAATGAAAGTACAGAAACTGTGGAACAGGAAGAGAACCGTTCCAGTTCTGTCAGTTTTACACTACCACCTCATAGAAGCTGCCAGCAGCTTTGATGTTGTCGTTTTTGTGCAGGCAGTAAAACTCATACAAAATGAGTCAGATATTGGGAATTTTTCAATCTCTTTTACCCTTAATAAGGGTGTAGTAACACCAATTACAAAATTGTTTTTCATGAACATCTGCGTGATGTAAACCTAAACCCTGGTTCTGTTGGAGTTTTGTCTTTTACTTTGGTGGGAGAACCATTTCACACTGAGGATTTTATGGGTATGTTTTGGCACGATAACGAGAAGTAAATTTTAAGGCCAATGAGACTGCGATTGTTCTCACACTGATAGATGGTGACTTGTAACATTGATTTTTTATTTAATGGTTTATTCAGGAATTACAGAGCTTGAGACAACAAGTGCATGTAGTTTGAGCATTCTGACATGAAATGGCTTCTGCACAGCCCTGGAGATTGGCTGGCATGACAGAAGACCTCTGAAAATGGTTCTTGAAGCAGGCAGTGTGCTTGCAGCTTTGACAGTTTGTAGGAAGACAATTTCACAATGGTCCAGTGCTGATGATCATTTGCCCACAGCAATTTCTTTCCAATATCAAGATTCTAAACTGTTTAAGTTTCTCGGTGGATTGTAAATTTTTGTTCTCAGCTCCTTGGACTATAGGCTGCACAGTAATGGTGGGTGTTAACTTCCTCAGGCCACATCAGCTGCCTTATCCTGTTGTGTGACTGCTTCTTTGTCATCTTTGTTATGTCTAAACTGTTCTTCCCTGCTCTTAAGGCTGTACTTCTTCAGTAATGAGAAGCTGACCATCAGTGAGATGCTTACAGTTTTGTGGCCTGTTTTCAGCCTGTGCAGATATTTTCAAGGTCTTTGGAATTATCCCACACTCCATAATCATAACAAAAAACACCTGGCACTGACCTCCAGTTTGCACTGCAAATTCGCACTAGCTGATAACAAGCCTAACGGTTCACCAGCTCTTGCAAAGCTAGCATTAGGTTTCTTACTAGCAACAGCTGTGTCATTAATGCTGGGCCACCAGACAACGGTCACAGGCTGTACACCTACTTTTGGTGATGGCAAGAATTCATTCTCTGTAGATTAACATATATATATATATATTTGTAATTTCAGCACAGCATCTGAACTTCAGACTCCACCCAAGATTATGAGCATTTCCATTTTGCTCTGGGCACTCTCCTCTTACCATCTTGAAAGCAAGCCTCTGTATTTTGAGTGAGTCTAGACGTGCTAGCAGCTCAGTAAACTACAGTAATGATGGATGTATAGTGCCACAACATTTTGAAGGTTTTAAATGACCATGAACCAGGGAAGGGCTGTTCAGATTGAAGAAGAGGAAGCTCCAGGGTGACCTTATTGCAGCTTGCCAATACTTAAAGGTGGCTTATAAAAAGAAGGAGAGTGACTTTTTGCTCAGGCTGACAATGACAGGACAAGATGGGAACGGTTTTAAACTAAAAGAGGGGAGATTTAGATTAGATGTTAGGAGGAAATTACTCACTCTGATGGCGGTGAAGCCCTGGCACAGGCTGCCCAGAGAAGCTGTGGATGCCCTATCCCTGGAAGTGTTCAAGGCCAGGCTGGATGGGGCTTTGGGCAGCCTGGTCTGGTGGGAGGTGTCCTTGCCCATGGCAAGGGGCTGTAATTAGGTGATATTTAAAGTCCCTTCCAACCCAAACCATTCTGTGGTTCTAGGATTCTATATGAAGAACAGGAACGCTGAGACTGGATAAGGAATTTGGAGGGATTGGATGGGAGAGAGTGCACAAGACAGCTGTGACTAGAAGCCAGTAAGGGTAACAGAAGTTACTCTGCCCTGGTCAGGCCTCACCTGGAGTACTGTGTCCAGTTCAGGGCTCCCCGGTACAAAAAAGACAGGGACCTCCTGGAAAGAGTGCAGCACAGGGCCACAAAGATGATACGGGGCCTGGAGCATCTTCCCTGTGAAGAAAAGCTGAGAGACCTGGGTCTGTTCAGCTTGGAGAAGAGAAGACTGAGAGGGGATCTTATCAATGTGTACAAATATCTGAGGGGTGGGAGACAGAAGGATGTAGCTAACCTCTTCTCAGTGGCTTGTGGGGATAGGACAAGGGGCAATGGCTGCAAAATAGAACAGAGGAAGTTCTGCACTGACATGCGAAAGAACTTCTTCACAGTGAGAGTGACGGAGCACTGGAGCGGGCTGCCTAGAGAGGTTGTGGAGTCTCCTTCTCTGGAGATATTCAAGGCCCATCTGGATGCCTACCTGGGCAGCCTGCTCTGAGGAACCTGCTTTGGCAGGGGGGTTGGACCCAATGATCTCTCGAGGTCCCTTCCAGCCCCTACAGTTCTGTGATTCTGTGATTTTGTGATTCTGTGATTCTGTGATTCTGTGATTCTGTGAAATTGCAAAGAAACAGATCAAAGTATAAATTAGGTAACGGTGAGAGAAGAGAATAGGACTGCCTGATACTCAGTCAGGAAGCTGGGAAGAATGCAGAAAAGCCCCAGAGCTGAGGAGGCCAAGTAGTTTCTTTGAAGGGTATGGGACAGAGTAACTAGTGCAGGAGCTGGAGGCTGAATAGAAGGAGAGCAGTTCCATGAGAAAAGCTGCTGGGAACAGCAGCTGAAGTGACTGAGTCATGAAACAGAAGAGCCTTTCCATAGTGGGACGACTAAGGTGAGACAAATGGGACTGGAAATGTGGGATCTGCATGAGAAAAAGGCAAGAGAGGCATACTGGAAGATATGGAACTGCTATTGTTAAGCATCCTTTTTTTTTTTTTTTTTTTTTTTTTTTTTTTTTTTTTCCTAAAAAGTCATAGGAGAAAGGCTGTGAGCCACTAGAGCACATCCCAATCTGGTGAAGATTTTGAATCTAACCAGAGATGTTCCATCAGCATATTTTCTCCCTCCTTCAGCACAACTGTCTGCTCCTCCTTTAGTTATTTCCTGTGCTGAAGTAGCAGAGGTCTAAATGTTCCAGCCCTGTGCATATCACTGGGACACACTGCTTTCTGATTCGACAGCGCATGTCTTGGGGCTAATGACACAAAGCACATGATTAGGGCTATAAAAAACTCCAAAGATAAGGGCTGCTAGTTTTAAGATTTTTTTTTATTTTTTTTTTTCAGTTGTTGTTTTTGCCTCTTTTAGCATATTTACTATAGAACAGTCAGCAAAATGCCCTACCCCAAAAGGAATCTTTGCCCCAGGTTGTACCAGCTGTAGTGGAGGTGACTGTCCTGAAGTCCATATATTATGTGATTTAGAGGATGGGAGGCTGAGTGATCAAAGCTTTATGGAAAAGAAAAGCTGGTCCCTACACTGAGTCAGTGATGATTCCCCCAGCCTTTGCTGAAGATTTGCTGGGTGATGCTGTGCAAATTACTAATTTAAGCTTTTCACAGAAGACTGCAAATTTGAATTCCTATCTTTATGTCTGTGTGATTTGAGGCGTTATGATTTAATCTACCCAAGCGCTGAATTTGTCCAGCTACAAATCAATAAAAGTGTGCTGAACTACACAATGATCATAAAATACCAGCCTTTGACATCTCTAAATAGGCATGGGGAATAAATAGACGCTTTCTACCCTCATCTCATTGTATTTTAGTTCTGCCCTCTGTGCATGAATGTACTCTCTGTAAATTGAAGACAGAGAGGGGAGGAATAGTTCTCTCTCACCTTGCTGAGAGGTGTGTAAAAGTAAATTATTACTTTAAAAATCCCCCACACTCTTGTGAAATGTGCAAGGGAGACACAGGGGAGAAATGAAGAAATCTGTTGCCAGAGCAGTGTTTGAAGGGTATCTGGTGCAGAAAGCTTGCATGACACACACAAAAAAACAATGAGAATAAACTTAGAAATACTGATTAGTGTCAAAGTCCAGGATCCCAGCAGCATCAGCTTAGCCTGGAGGTCTCAGTCCTGCCCCAGTGAGAGCTGGGACAGTTTAGCCTGGAGAAACTATGGTTCAGAGAGATCTTACCAATGTGTGTAACAGCCTGATGAAGCTACATGGAGAAGGGACCTCCAGGTTCTTCTCTGTAGAGCCTACTGACAGGACAGGACATAAATAAACATAAAAAGGTAAGAGCATTCAATCTGAACACAAGAAGACACTTTCTTATTGTGAAGGTGGCCAAACAACAAAAGAGGTTCCCAGAAAGGCTGCAGTCTCCACCTGTGGAGCTACTCAAAACCCAGTTGGGCACAGTCTTGAACAAGGGGTTCTTGGTGATGCTGTTTGAACAGGCATGTCAGAATAGGCAGCCTCAGGAGGTCCCTTCCAAACTAAACAATTAGGTGATTCATCTGCCATTTCTTTTGATAAAAAACAAAACAAAACAAAACAAAACAAAAACTCTTAATATCTTGTTCCTTACCTAAACCATTGCATTTTCTCTGTGTTGTTTTGCCTCAGTCATTCCATTAAAAATGGGGTCTCATAATCTCGTGTTCCTCTGACTTCAATTTTATGGTTTTACATCTTCAGTCGTATCATTTCAAGCATCTTGTGCCCACCATTGCAAATATAGCTTCTACATCACCCTTCCAACAGTCTGTCCCTCTGCACAGCTCATTTTTGTACAGCTCTGAGCTTCCCTTAGGCACTGAGCAACCTCTGTCCTCTACACTCCACTTATTTGGGTTCTTCTTGAATACCACACACTGATGTGATGATTAGAGATGCAGCTGTAACAGCAACAAAAAGTAGCAGCACTGCAGCACATGTCCTAGTTATATGTACATTTCTGTTTTACTTTCTACTTACAGGTGTTCTTTGAAAAGCAGCTGTACCTCTTATCTTGAGACCTTTGTGTTTTAACACACCGCAGACACTACCAACAGCATATCCTCATTATTCCATCCAGTTCAAATTCTCATGGCAACAAATCAGTGTGGTAAACGGGAAGCAGTGTTGGTTTGCTGTGTTTGTGGGGGGCCTTGTAAAAGGGAACAACATGTCTGTCAATATGCATATGAAGTAAGAGACAGACATTTCAAGCCTGCTTGCCTAGCTGGTGAGTCTGTGCTCCCCATGGAGTACGCCTCATGGAGCAGCTGCCTTCCCGCTGGAGAGGAGAACCACCTCTAGTTAAAGACCACCCTTTCTTGGGTGTTGTGGCAACCAAATTCTGTCTGCAGAGTGACTGTCTGAAGGTGTGAGCTGCTCTCTGCTCCTCCCAGGTCAGGCAGAGTGGGCAGCTGGCCGAGCCAAGCTGCTCCTGTCAGAATGAGTTAAGGACCCTGGCTTAGCTCTAATTCCAGCTCAGCAGAAAAAGGTGAACAGCTGGGGCATGTGGAGCATCAGCATATTTCCTTTGTGGGCTGCAGTCTTCCTAGACCTATTTAGCAGCGTTGTTACTTGCAGCTGACACTGCCCAAGTCAGCATGTGCTCGGAGATCTCTACATGTCTGCGGTGAGGGAGCTTGCTGCTGGATGTTAAATGGTGTGCAGGGCAGCTGCTGTGAGGCAGGCAGGTGCTGGAAGCTCCACGTGCCTCTCCAGCCCGCTCTCCTTCGCTCCTGTGACTTGTGGAGGAGCAGCAAAGTAGCTGCCACCTTTCAGACGCAGGAGTCTAGTTGTAAAATATTAGGTTATTCTAAATGAGGAAAAAAAATACTATTTTTTTCAAACTCCTGTCTGTAGCTTGATGGTTGCGAGCCATCAGCAGGTTGAGGGAGTCTTTTCATTGATTTCGATGGACTTGGACCAGACCCCAGGCAGTGTGTGTGCCCTCCCCTTCCCATCACTGGAGCCACAGGCGCCTGAGCAATAAAGCTCTAGTGAGAGAGATTTCCTGAGACGTGCTTCCTGCCCAGATGTCAGCTGGACACTGCCTGTCTCATTTGCATGCTGAATGGGTTAACAGGCAGCTGAAAGCACTCACATTTACATTTTCTGCGCTGGAGACGTCTATTCTACTAAATCTTTAATTTCATAAATCAAAACTGTTCTGGAATAGTCAGTCAAAATTCCATTGAAATCATTGAAATCATTTCCTTAAAGTGCTGGATGTACCTCACGGCGGTCCCTTATTTTGGCGAGTGCTTGAAAACATCTTGTGGAACAGAGCACGGTGGATTTGGAAATGAGAATTGTCTCTCATCCCGGTGCACAGAATGGGGAGAAACTGCACCGTACTGGAAGTATTTTGTAGTCTGGTTCTTGCTTGGTCGTTTCATTAAGTTGTTCCCCTGCTAAACTCTGCTCGGTGTGACACAGGAGTTAGAGGGCACTACTGCGGGCTACAAGCCCACGGTTGTCCGCAAGGTGTGGCATCTGCCTTTAGAAAACAACGCGTCCTGCCCCCCTTTGCGGGGTAAGGCAGCAGGAACAAAAATAACGGGTTTGGTGTTGTAAAAACACTGCAAAATAGCGCAAAACGGGCAGCGATCAGAGCGGGGCCCCGCCGCCCCTCCCTCCCCGTGCGGCAGCCCAGCGCCAACGGCCGCGCCCCTCAGAGCACAGCACCCTCGGCGGCCGTTAACGGCTGACAACCGCCGGACCCGCCCCCTCCTCGCCGCCGATTGGCCCCGCCCCGGGGCGGTGCTGCCCTCCCATTGGTGGCGGCGGAGGCCCCGCCCCTTCCGCGCCGATTTGTGGCCGGGACGCGGGGCCGGAAGCCCGTTGCCGTTGCCGCCGCCGCCATGTCGTCGGACGCGGAGGTGCTGGGCGCGCAGCCGGCCGGTAACGGCGCGCTGGACGGCGCCGAGGAGGACCCGGCCGCCGCCTTCCTGGCGCAGCAGGAGAACGAGATCGCGGGCATCGAGAGCGACGAGGGCTACGGCATCCTGGACAGCGGCGACGTGCCCACCGGGCTGCAGGCCGTCGACGGATTCGCTCCCGGTACGGTGCGGCGGAGGGAGGACGGTCGGGCGGGCCGCGCCGCGACCTTCGTACCCGGCGGCACGCAGCGCGGCACGGCCTGCGCCTACGGTGGTGACACGGCCCTGCGGAGTCAGTTAGCTCGTGGGGTTTGGGGTGTGGGGGCTGGAGGCTGGGTGTTAGAGGGGTTGGCGCGGTTGGAGCGGCCTCCTCGAGCGCTGGGGTGCGAGGGGGGTCATCAGAAAACCATCCTGTGCTGATAGATGCAGCTTGGCTTCCTTTTATATAATGCAGAAATAGCACAGGGCTCCCCCTTTCATACACCTCACACCTCGCTTTTACTCCCCCTTTCATGCACCTCACACACCGCTTTTTCCTCCCCATAAAGCCCATATATAGCCTTTGTATTTAAGACATGCTAGAATATAAAAACAGCTCCTTGAGGACAGAGTTCACTGCGAGAAGTTGTTGGATGCTGGCCTCTCCCAGCTGCTAGAACCATCCAGTCCCACTGCCTTCTCCACACGCGTGCAATGTGGCTCTCACAGTGTGATTTCTCCTCGAAAAGTCAACTTGTTAAATGCTTCCAAATTGGGTTGAAATGTAAAAATTGTTAAGCTGTGTTTGAAGAAGTGAAACTGGTATTGGAGAACTTGTAGAAAAAAATCATAATGGATATAATAACTTGATCTGAGAAGCCTAGGTGCGATCTGCATGTCATCTTGCTGTTTAACATGTCTTGGGATTGTGTTTATCCTCTGGCCTGTTACATAGGCATAGCAGATAGTGCTTTTGAACCTTTGGTCTCCTTTTTAATACAACCTTCATTTGCTGGCTGTTGGAGCCTGTACTCTACCAGTAAAAAAAAAAAGTGCAGATTGCAGCAATGCAAAATGTGCTTGTTCAGCCATGGGGATGTATGAATTAATGACTTATGTTGGCATTTGTCTTTGAGATTTCTTGTGATCCAGTCAGCATCCTAACAAACATCAGACAGCTTTAGTCCATTCTAGTTTATTAAACAATTTTGTAATTAAGTAAGTGAATGCAAATTTCTTGCTGAATTTATATAAGTCCTTAAGTAAGTCCTTAAGCACTGTGGTCAGGGATCTGTGGATTTACTTTTTTTTAACCTTCTTGAACTCCTGACTTATGGATCTGCTGCTGGATAAATTTTCTTCCTCAATACCGGGGAAAAGTTGTAGCTGAGGCAACTCTCAACTGGAGTTTGAAGATCTTAACTAGATCTTAACTTCAACTATTGAGAAGCAGTCGCAGCTTCATGTAATGTACTTCTGAGGGATGTGCTATCTCACACAACAATGTGTTTACGTTGCAGCCTGTTAAAAAAAGAACAAAACAAAAACATTCTCATGGACAGTGGTGAACTCCAGGAGCTTATGCCCGTGCAAACAGGTATTAGTGTATAGTCCTGTTAATTTTAGTTATATTGAATGCTGAGCGAGTATGGGGGAAATGGCAGGATGTTGCCAAGCTGACCTGGTCTCACAGAATATCACTTCATAGTGCTGTGGTTAGGACTGGACTGCTGGTCTGTCCCATTTGATCATGTATTACGTAAGTAGCCCTTCTGTTCGAGCTTCCTAGGCATGCAGAAATTAATCTTGTTTTCCCTTGAAAGGGGAAGTATAATCACTGTTTCAGAAGACAAGAAATACTGTATAAATAAAGCAATATAAAGCTGTTGTCTAGTTATTAGTATCTTGGTCTCTTATGGGATGCCTTTCTCAGTGATAAATCAGTTACAGCAGTTCACTTGCTGTGTCCTTTCATCAGGAATGGATGTGTTTGGGTTGAAGTGTCTGCCTTTTGGAACTTGTGTGTCAGTGCAAAGATCCCGTGACAGCTTGTCAGGTAGTTTCTTATTGAGAAGAACATTCAAAGGCAAGTGTTTTTGTGTTAACAATAATGAAAATATTACTCAAGTTTAATGTAGGCTGCCTAGTCTCAAACATCTTCAGCTCTGTCACTTTTATGTGAACTTGAATGAATGATGCCTCTCCACCTCTGGGAGAGGCTCATAAGCCTCTCTAGGAATTAAGGGACTTAATTGCATTTGGTGGTTTGTCCATTAAACCATAACAGCTCACAACATTTAATATTCTCTCAGGGACTGAATATGAATTTGCTTGAAGATATCGTTAGGGAATTTTCGTCCTTTCTCTAGTTAGCACCACAGACCGAATGAGTTACTTATTAGTGACTGTTGGTACTTCTTAACAGTTTGAACTGTCAGTGCCATAGGTTTTGCTGTGCAATCACCATCTTTAGGCTTCAAGGCATTATAAGATAGCATTGAGAAAGGTATAATATATTTGGAGAGATCTATTTAACTTGTATTTGCAATTTTGTGGTTATAGTATGTGATCATGAATTTCATGGTAGAAAAATCTATTTTGCCTTTTATTAAGGAATGCTATGTGTGCTAGGAACTTACAGAAGCACTTATAGCACATCATTACTGCATGCAGAGGTGTGCAGCATTACTGCCTGTGTGATCTAGGATCAGCCTAATGAATTTATTGAAAATGACTCTACTTGTTTTTGCTGTGACAGCAGGCTAGAAATAACAAGCTTTCTTCCTGACCTGTTTGTCTTTATTTTACACACAGGCTTGAGAAATAGAAAACATCTCTTCCTCAGTTTCTTGCATCACTAACTTAAAAAAAAAAAAAAAAACTGAGCAAACAATAAAACCAAAACAACCACTGTTTAGAAGGTTGTTTTTATCCTCTTATGGATGAGAGATAGGTGAAAGGGAAGCTGTGTTCTTCTGTTGTTTTAACTATGCCTACAAGTTCACCTGAAGTAGCAGTGAAGAAGTAGAATACTCAGTGTCTAAAAGGGATGCTGAAAGTAGCTTGTAAGTACTACTTTTATATGTATGGTCATATTGAAGTTCATTTCTCCTGCATGCAGGACATTGTCCAAAATGTAGCTGAATACAAGGACTTCAGGAGAGGCTAACCCATGAGGTAGGAACTGCTTGGGCTTGTTACAAGTGATAACTCTGCACAGTCCTGCCTCTGACACTTCTGGTAGCACTCATCTATTGCATTGCCAATAAAACTTGGGGAGGCTAGTAAATAAGGCTAAGCAAACTGTTTTAAACCAGAGAGTAACGTTTGGTATTACTTGAAAACAACTCCTTGCAGTAGCTGATGGCCATTACAGTAAGCTTCTGGCAGCTTGGTTACTGTCCATATTCAGTATTAAAGTTAATATGAAAGGAGGAGTGTGTCAACACTAAAGCCCTTGGCTAAACCTGTGCTTTGGTCTTGGAACTAGTCTGTAGCTCTTGCATAGTACTACCAGAAAGCTCAATGCTGAAGGAACAACTTGTATGCGAATGAAGCCTCAACTGTTTGGTCTGCCCTGTTCTGAAGTTGAATTAACGTCCTTCGCTGTTCCCTTCAGCTAGAAGCTTAATTTGGCAAATTCACTGCTTCTTGACTTGTAGAACTGAAGGGACAAAATTGTTGTGTTTATCTTCAGGCTACCCAGACCTTTCTTCAGTAAACTGTAGGACATGTGGAGGGCACTGATTCTAGCTGTCTGTGTCTGACAGCTTGGCTGCTGTTTGTCTCCCGTCTATGCAGACTGCTGATACGGCTGAAGTTCTCACCAGCCCAGACCCTGAAAATGTCTGGGAAGTAGCTGTGTGGGAAGTTCGTTACCCTATTGTCAGCATGTCGCAGAACCACAAATGCTTGGACATGTTCAGTGCTTATCTTAAGTCCAGAAGAAAACACCGAGGAATGTGGGATATTTATTCCTAACTTTTTGAAAAAGGGTGGTGTTAACTTCATGAGCTTCAAGATGCAGTACTGTGTTGGGATTGGATGGGCTCTCAGGCCAGTAGAGAACTCCTTGTTTGTGGTCCATGAAAACATTACAGTGATAATAGTATTTAGGCTTTGTCTGGAGGAAGCCAGGTACAAAGTAACATTTCTGATGAAAAAATCTGATACATAGCTTGCCTTGCTTATTGAGACAAAGTAATTCATACTGAATTGCACAAAGACTGAGACTGGAGAGCTGAAAAGAGAATATTTGACCATTGGTTCTGTTCCTGTTAGTGTGCTTGTCTTGGCATGTGATAGGATGTTGATACAGAACCATTTCATCTTCAGCTGGCAGTATGCGCAGTCAGCATGCTGACTCGGCATCTTAATCACAAGTTCTAGGGAGCTTAAAACAGATGGGAAGTTTGTTTCAGTATTTTTTAATGCTTCCGACTTGTGTGCTCTCTGAAAACACTTTCTGCAGCACCAATTAGCTGTTTCCAAGCAGAAGAAAGCAGTCCTAAGACAAACATATCTGTTCCTCAGCTGCAGCTCTCAGCAAGAATGTTTTTCCTTTCACCTCTGTGGTCTACCAGCCTGAGTGCTAAAGATGTTGATGAATGCTTTCTCTTTGTTAGAGTAACAAAACCTACTTGTATTATCACGGCTCTTTGAAAAACCTTCAACAGTAAACCCGCTAGCCTAGCTGGTGAGTCTGTGCTCCCCGTGGAGTATGCCTCATGGAGCAGCTGCCTTCCCGCTGGAGAGGAGAACCACCTCTAGTTAAAGACCACCCTTTCTTGGGTGTTGTGGCAACCAAATTCTGTCTGCAGAGTGACTGTCTGAAGGTGTGAGCTGCTCTCTGCTCCTCCCAGGTCAGGCAGAGTGGGCAGCTGGCCGAGCCAAGCTGCTCCTGTCAGAATGAGTTAAGGACCCTGGCTTAGCTCTAATTCCAGCTCAGCAGAAAAAGGTGAACAGCTGGGGCATGTGGAGCATCAGCATATTTCCTTTGTGGGCTGCAGTCTTCCTAGACCTATTTAGCAGCGTTGTTACTTGCAGCTGACACTGCCCAAGTCAGTGTGTGCTGGGTATCCTTATGGGTGAGGCAAAGCTGTTAGTAACATGACTTTTTACCTTACACAGAGAGGTGTAATGTAGCACTGTTCCAGAAAGGTGCCTTGCTGAGACTTAGCAGTTCCCGAAAATCTTAGTGCCTTTTGCATAGTCTGGTGATTTAAATGATTTCATAAACTCAAATGTTTGTCTCAGAATTGATATGTGTTCTCTAATCTTTGTTCCAAGATGAAATTCTGAGCTTCTGTGGCAAAGATTGCAGCTGGTCACGTTCCTAAGGCTGTACTGCCAATGTCACTTTGGAAGGAATAATGCTGCAGCTGAAGTAGAAAGCTATCAAATACAATAGCAGAAGTTAGCTAAGTTGTTCTTTTGGTAGGAATGATGGCTGTAACTTTTGAACTAACTAGGAATCAGGAGGTATCCAAACTATGGTAATATTTACAAAGCGTTGCCACGTTGGATTATTAGTCTTCTAGGTAGATGGAAGAGTAAGTCATGCTGCTTAACTTCTGAACAGTTGTCTAGTACTCATTTTCTAAGACAGGAGAGAAAGTGGGAGTAACTTGTAGACATTCCCTGTAGCAGCTGCTTAGTAATATCAGTTCTGCTCTTTATGTAGCCTGTGGTGTGATCCTGTGGTGAAGAGCTGACTTTGTATTGTGGATTTCAAAGAACGTCTCACTGTCCCTTGTGCCTATCTGGAAGGGGAGGAAAAGTGCAGAGATAAGGAAATGACCCTGTGAGATATCAAGTGATGAGCATTTACATAACTCCCACATTGGATACTGTAGTATAGCTTTCCCTACAAGTAACTGTAGTCAATAAATCCACTGGTATTGTTTTTCTCAAATGGCTAAACTACAGTGGTTTCTTTACAGGTGCTGTTGATGGAGTGATTAATGGAGATGTCTATCAGGTAAGGTAGAATCATTCTGTATTTAGAAGGTGCTGTTCTGCTGTAGGAATTTTACCTCAATCTAGGCTCACGCTTCCCATTGCCTATATCTAATTTGCTTGTACCTTATGTCTGAAGAGGAACTTATATTCTGATCGCTCATCTCATGTTATGCCCATATTGTGCTCTCCTCTGAACTTGTAGTCAGCTTAAAGCAGCTGTCCATTTTGAACTATGGCTGAATGGAACATAGCCACTGTGAGCAGGTTGACATCGTAGGATGGCTTAACATCGACTTGCCACTGGCTAATGAACTGAACAGAGCACGTTCTGACTACTTTAAAGCAGAGTTTTCTATACTGCTTATTCTTTAAGGATAGCTTGTATATCCTGTCTGTCTTAATAGCATTGGTCTTACAAGGAACTGACTGAAAACATGTCACATTTCTTAGTGACAAAGCTGCATGAAATTGAACTGCTGGCTAGATAGCTCAGTCATATTATGAAAGCATGTTAGGCAGGTAATAACAAAAGGAGATGCTTGCTTTATCAGTGTCAGGGAGAAATAGGGCATGTTAAGGCAATCACTGCATTGTAGCTGAACTTAAGACAAGTTTGGCTAAAGCATTGTTGCTTCCTGCTGTGAGAGTTGCTTGGATAGTGCTGTTTAAGTGAATGCTTGGAAAGGACACAGCATATGAGCTACTTTTCCATAGACTTTTAAGTGAACACAGACTGCTGGAGACATAAGCCACTTTCACTGCTGCTAACGTTTTTGTCCTCACTGTTGCTGGTGAGGTTGGTAGGAAAACTACTTCTTATTGGTTCTCTGTGCCTCATTACATGATAAAAGGTAGATGAAATATTTTGTTTATTTGCAGTTCTAATCAATCAACTGCTTTGTTTGATGGAGCTTCCTCGTAATGTTGAAGAACAGACTGAATGGGCTATACAAAACTTCTTTGAGCCACCTGTAACTCATTTATCCCTGCAACTGGCCAATTTATTTTGTTTTGAATTCAGTGTGAAACCTGGTGCTGTTGTACCAACCTGTCTCATTATCTTTGCATTATTCTTTCATCTTGAGGACTGTAAGATGCCCAAAGAAGGGCAGGATGTAGCCACATCTGCCATGAACTGCAATCTAGTATTATCAGCAGTGGTACTTCATCTATTCAGAGTAGGGTGAACCAGTGAAAGCTGTTGGAGTATGCTCTGTGGCAAAAAGCACTATATTCATTATTTTTGGAAGTCTGGTGTATTAATAACACTATTCATTGCAGGTCTTTGAACTATTGTAAGGTAAAAAGTATGCTAGTACTAGCACTGCTTTATTATTTAAATGTTAAACTGCATCCTGTTTAACATAGCTGCTTACAACAATACAAATTCTGTAGTGCCTTTGACTGGTATTAAAAGCCAACTTCCTTTAAGGTTTATGCATTTTTCTGAAGTAGACAAATGCAAGTTACAGAGAACATTTTAAACTCCTGTGCACAAAACCAATAAAAATAGAAAAATTACTTCCATAGCAGGTATTTAAGGTGGGAGGATCTGTAGGCTTGCAACTGTATGCTGAGGCACTAGGCACTGTCTTCTGCTTTCTTCAGGCATAGAGCTCTGGCACAGCTGGAATTCCTAGTCAGCCTGAATTTGTTTGATCCTAAATTCCCAGAGGCAGCCCTATATTAATTTGCATCAATCCCACTGTAATTTGTGGCAAGAAATTTTTAATTGTAATGGTGAAGATGTGGTATAGTGTAAGATGAATGTCATGTGCTCAGTTCAGAAGCTGTCTACTTTTATGTAGCTTGCAGGCAATTACCTGATACTCAGCTGTAATGAGTAAATGTGATTATTTTTTCCCTTTAAGGAGAGTAACGGTCCAACAGACTGCTATGCTGCCATATCACAAGTAGATCGACTGCAGTCAGAACCAGAGAGTATTCGTAAATGGAGAGAGGAGCAAAAGGAGCGCCTGGAGCAGCTTGGTAAGGAGGGTGTTTGTTGCGGTAGAGTTCTTGCTGGTGACTCAGAAGTGGTGGCTTCTTAAGCAGGCAAACTTCTCAAACCATGGTTTCTAGCTCTTTGGAGCATAACTTGTTTCTTGAGCTTGAGCAGGAAGCTTGGGCGATGCATCTTCTGGTACACAGACTGTTAATATTGGTGTAGGTAGGATCCAGCAAGCAAGTGGATCTCTGAACCTTGATCCAAGAATGTTTAAGTGGCTTGCCCTTTACTTACCAATAAGCTGTTCCTCAGTCCTGTAACAGAAAACAAACAGCTTTTATCAGCAGAAAAGGGTGAGTTAATGCAACAACCATCAGCACTTTTTTTTTTTTTGCAAGGGAGAAGATTGCTCTGTGAGCAAGGAAGAAAAATTTTGTGATGGAGGCCATCTGTTATGTAGCTTTAACCTAATAGCTAACTTAAGTAATGGACTTGTAACTAAACCAAGCTATCAAATTAAGGGACACCTACCTGTGGACAGCTTCTAAGAGCCTACAAACTGGTGTGCTTTCCAGTTCCATTTGGGAGGGGACTTGAAACTGTTAGGAAAACTTTCTATACAGTGTGATTCCAGATAGAGCTGAGCCTGTTGTTTATCTTCTGTGCTGGTTACAGCAGATGAGTTTGTCCTGAACTGCAGGCTGGGCATAAAAGCAAGCTGAGTGTTGTGCTCCCTCATTTTGTCTAATGCAGAGGCTTTACTCTGAGTTCTGTTCTAGTATTTCCAGAACAAGGTGACAGCTTCTGTTTCTGAACAGTTTGCAGACTTACTGAATCAGAATCAGTGTACAGATTCTTAGCTTAAACTGAATTAGACTGTCTGCAACACGGGCATTCTGTTTAGCTAACCCTCTGAATTCTGAGGGCATTGGACTTCTCATGGCCTAAATCAGGAAACCTAACTCTTGAATGGATCAAGCAACAATCTGCACTAGGGTGCGCTCTGAACCATCAGCTGAAATGTTAGCAAAATCTAAGTAGAACAACTGTGTCTGACAGATCAATTCTTAAATCTTTAGATGCTAACTCACGAAAGCAGGAAGCAGAATGGAAAGAGAAAGCAATAAAGGAGTTGGAGGAGTGGTATGCCAGGCAAGATGAAAAGCTCCAGAAAACAAAAGCCAGCAACAGGTAAGATTTCTCCAGCCATTTGAAGACCTATGTTACTGTCTGTGAAAGTAATTGGGTAGGGGGAGAGGTTAGAATGTCTAGCACTAATCCTTCATCCCACTTCAGTAACCTGTCTAATTAAGAGATGGGTGTCCAGTGGTAGACTCTTCTCTAAGTTATCTTAAAGTCTAGATTCTGTGTCCAAGAACAGTAAGTGAAAGTGTTAAGATAATGAACCAAAATTATTTATGTCCTTGAGACACAAAGTTTGAACTTGGCCAGAGTTTATCAGTCTTCCTACTTATTTGTATGTACCTAACTGCACAGGCCTTCAGTGACCACCATGCAACTAGCAATCTTACTAGCTCTCAAAAGCACAGAAGTGGCCTTCTAGTTACTTTGCTGCCACTTGTTTCATTAGGTATCTTAAAACCTTGGACTGTTTAATGTGGGAGTGTTTGAGAAATACCCAGAGTACTGCTAGTGAAGAAGTAAATGATTATTTAAATTATTACATTTAAGGCTTGAATTGTTTCATTATGGGCTGTGGAGCAGAAACTAATGGCTTAGCTGCAGTCTAATAAATTCTTACAGTTCCTTAGAAGCTCCCTGTAGAACTTTGACTTCTGGCTACGTAAAGGTAAACATGATAGTCCTGACTTAGATCTTCAGTTCTGACTTAGGATTGCCAGTGTCATTTTGTCCAGGTAATCATCAGGGCTACTTTATACTCTGGGAATGCACAGTCATCAAGCTGAACTGTTTTTTGAAATGCCATTTTTCCTATCTAAATTGCCAGCAGGCTTGTCAGAAGTAGTCCTAGCTTACCTAGGACTACTAGACTTACTAACGGAAGAAAGGAGGCCTATATAGCCTACAAAATTATGGATTTGACGCTTTCATTCCCTGAGGTACAGCCTTTCTGATAGGTTGAAGAGAAAACAGGTTTGCCAATCGTAGAAGCAGTGGCAAGATCTCATGATATCCCCATAGCTTTATCTTGGACAGAGTTTGAGCTTAGGGTGTGCATTCAGGAGAAAGGCCCATTTAACAAGAGCTGCAATCATGGAAGTAAAGCATTGCTCTGGGAGTGTTTGGCTTTCTCATCAGCCTGGTGAGATCTAACTAGTCTCTGTCCACTGGAAGTAGTTTAACATTAATACTGGGGCTAGCCCTAGGCTAGCTGGTCCCAAATTCCTAGGACACAGGAGAGCCTTTATGCTGCCCCTGTGAGTCAGTGTCCTTACTGGTACATTCCTTGTGGTAGTAGTGACTTCCCTGTTAGAATGAGGTCTAGGCAATATGAGATTAACACACTTTTTAAAAACTGCCTTCAGCTGTGTTCTGTACTTCTCATCCTTATCTCTTTTCTCCTGCCTGCTTGCCTGCCTGTTGGACTACTTGCTACCTAGGGTGGCAGATGAAGCTTTCTACAAACAACCCTTCGCTGATGTGATTGGTTATGTGTATGTTGCTTAACTACTAATTCTGTTTGCTCTAGTAACTAGGTAACGAGGAGGATCAGACATAGTGCTGAATGACCAAGTGTGACTTCTGCTGAGTATTTCAGGCTAGTAGAAGCTAGAATAAGTAAACAGCCTTTACTTCTGCACAGCACTTAATGCTGCAGATCAGAGTCAGTTTTCCTGTGGGAATCTGCACAACATCCAGCACCTTTAAATTAAGTTATGTAGTACACATGCCACTGGCATTTTGTTAGTGAGTTCAGTAGTCTGTAAGATACAGTACTGAACAGTTCACTGGCTTTACAGGCCAGTGAACACTGCTTAGCAAGATGCTTTGTATGTATGGATTAATGTCACATGCAGTCTCATGTGGGTGCTGTATTTAGTCCTGGTTGCTTCCATGGTGAAGTACAATGTTTAACTGCATTCTGTGTAATAGGCATTGTGCTCCTGATCTGTGCCATTTGCCTATTTAATCAGAAATATTCAAGCAAGCCTTGCACGTAATGCTCTGGAAACCAAAGAAGGTGGGAAGGAATCAACTGCCATAAATCAGGGTAGAAAAGGTGCCTGTGCCTATAGAACTTAGGGTGCTGTTAGAACAGATGAAAAGGACAAGAAGGTGGTATTGGAAAATCAACATTAGCTGCTGGCAGAACATTTATGAGCACTTATTTGTAGACCTGTTGCCAGACTAATGGACCAGTGAGAAAGAATACAGCCATGACTGTTAAGCCCCAATGAGTATGCTAGTTTCTGTGGGGTGGAAGGATTGCAATGTTCATTGGCTTGTTCATGTCTTTTAATTTCTTCCCTTAATTTGTAGACTTGAATTGAAAGATGGCCATGTCACAGATTCTAAGGTGACACCTTTAGAAGGTGTACTGGTGAGCCATGGTGTGGCCTTGAGTGCATTTATATTGAAGGTCCAGTGTGGAACTCATTACCTAATTGTAGATGGATGTAAAGCAAGACTTGTGAAATGATGGATTTACAGGTGGTGTTTGATTTTGTTCTGAAGCCTTCTGGAGTTGACTTAGACTTTCTAATAAAACACGTATTTTCCTGTAGCCATTGCAAATGTGCAGTGCAAGTGCTGCAGAATAAAATTGGCAGCATGCTTCCTGAATGTAGGCTGAGCTACTAGTGCATGTTGAGCCAGCTGACCATCTGCATTAAACTCATTCTCATTTTCTATATCTGACTTAAACTTTCTCTCCTTGTTTCTTTTCTTCTTTTCACCTTTAAGCACAAACATAAATCATCCTTGCTACAGCCTAGAACAGTTAAGTAAAAAATCTTCACTGCCCCTTAAAAGTGTCATGTCACATAAAGTAGCAGTGTTGTAGTGACCCTTGTCTTTAGTGGTGTCTGTAACCTTACCATCCCTGTGAACAGTGCTGAACCCTCATGGGAGAGTCATCCTCACTGCTTTCTCTGTACTGCTTGTTGGAGTAGATGGATTTGGTTTGATCTCTCGATGCTTGCTGCTCTTGCACTCAGGCAGCTACCAGGGCCCCACAGATCACCTAAACTGAATGCTGGAGTGTTACACGTGCGTTGAAGCAATGCTGTTGGCAGCACAGAAAAGCCAAAAGGATACTGCTGGGAAGGCACTGTTACTAACCTGTACATGTTGTAAAAAGCCTCCTTAGAGTATCCCTCGGGTGAGAACGAGCAGGCGAAATGTGTTTATCCTGCTAGCTGACTCCAGATGAGTCATGCTCTCTGCCAAGATGTGCTTTAGGCTATAGCACCCACAGGCATGGGATTCGTGACTTAAATTCCTTTTGATTCATGCTGCTTCACTACAGCATTGGGAATCATCAGCAGATAGTTTTATGATGGCCTGGAGGCCTTGGGGCTGATTTAAATCCTTAAATGGAATCCGTTGTAAGACATGCTTGCAGGAAACTGTAAATTTCTAGTTGGCAAGTGTCCAAAGCAAGCCATCAAGTGGCAGAGGCTCAAATAGTTAAGACTTGGGCATTTCTTCATAAATAAAATGCCTACATAGGAGTGCCTTACTTTCTGGCAGTTTGTGTGGTGACTCCTGTAGGCAAAGACTCGATAACTACTCTTAAAACCAAACACCTGTATTCCAACATTTTACACAGCAATCCTCTGCACTGCTTGTGCACAGCATACTATTGCAACCTACTTCCATCTCCAGGGTTGGGGCAGTGGGAGCTTAAATAGCCATAATGTTCACAAGCAGCTGTCAGGTCACATTTCTTACAAAACATTCTGAAAGAAACTGCATCCTGTAAGAGGGAAGGAGTGCCTTATGTTGGGCGTTAACACAAGGTGCATTGCATTGCTTTCAGGGCAGCTGAAGAAGCCTTTGTGAACGATGCAGAAGAGGTATTTCCGGGCACTGAGTGGGAACGTGTGGCTCAGCTCTGTGACTTTAATCCCAAGTCTAGTAAGCAGGCTAAAGATGTGTCCCGCATGCGTTCAGTCCTCATCTCACTCAAGCAGGCTCCGCTGGTTCGCTGAAGGAAAGCACAATGGAAACACTACAAATGCAATATCTTAACCTTACTCAGAGAAGCTGTGTTTGCAGTAATTGGATTAATTGTTTCAATGTTTTTTTTTTTTTTTTGGACCAAACCTCATGATGTATCTAGAGCTGATCATTGTTTGATTGCATGTTCTTCGTCATGTTTTCTTTGTGTCTGGGAGAACCTCCAGAACTGTAGTCTCTGTGCTGTTTGCACTGAGATGTCACTTCCAACATTACTGATATTAAAGATCTATTAAACAGCAAAATGTGTTGACTTTGGATGAATTGAGAAGCTGTCCTGCACTTTTTCCATGGGGAGTCTTTAAATTGTGTGTGAGCAAGCATTTCTCTTAATTGATGGGTATTTCACTGTGCTGGTGAATGACTAGCCAGCAGTCATTGCTCCTAGTTCCTTAGAGGATGTTCTGCATGTCTCTAAGTGTTCTTAAAGCTCCTGAGAGCTTTAGTTAAAACTGCTTCCTTATCCAATTTATTACACAAGACAGGAGCTTTGGGAAACTGGAGCAGCAGGCTTGTTGGCTTGTTAAGGAGCTTATCTCTCTTCTAGTGGAACTGAGGACACTACCTTCTGCAGGTAAGCAGTTCAGGGTAGTTTTCTGCTAAGTGACTCACTCCAGCTGTTGATCTTCAGCTAGAAACGCAGTACAGGGCACTGAACAGTTAAAGCATCTGACACTCTTCTGTTTGTTGGACTGCCTGTATCACTGAGTAAGCTTTCAACACTGGTTTCATATGCAAAGCTCTGCTGTGTGGAGGCTGGCTGCAGCTGAGCTGTCAAGCAAGAGGCAATGCCGTGCTCTGTTGTTGTAAAGAAGTTTGTGTGTCTGGAACCATGTCCTTGTCCATACTGACTCACAGATGCTTTCATCATGGTGCTGGACTGGAGACCCAAAATGTGCTCCTGCTGCTGCTTCCGTACCAACTAGATTGGAGCTCTCTTTCCTAAAGTGGTTTGAAACAAACACATCCACAAAGGTTGTCCTCTTCCTTCCTTGGCTTTCCAGTTTCAATCTGCATTCAGAAAAGCTGTATTCCAGTCCTGCTCTGGCAGATACAGCACCTTAGCTGGTGTGTAGGAGAGCTACTTAAATATATTCTGTGCGTGAGCTGGAAGCTTAGTACAAACAGTTTGAAGGGGGCTCCAGATGCTGACTAAAGCTTGCTGAGATTTGTGGAGTTGTTGCACAGCAACTCTGTTTTATTAGCAGCTTGTTGCCTTGGTGGATAATATATTGAAGAAACGGTTGCCGTTAGGGCCTCAGTAGTTGAAATATGCTGTGTCCTAACATTAACTACAGTAAATGGGACTATTCTCATGTTTGTAAGTGTACCCGCAAGATACAGCTGAGTGGTGATGAAAGTGATAGGCTACAGGTATGGAAGCTTAATACCATAGAAGATTAAAGGAAGAAAATATTTTCTGAACTACATGGGAGTACCGCAGGTGAGTTTTAAACGACTAGCACACCAAGGAAGTCCATTGAACATGGATACTCAGTGCTTGCCTCGACCAATTATGCATTCAGCTTGACTAAAATCTTTATTCTTCCCATCACCCCAAGGTTCTACAAGCATAAGATCCTAAAATAAAATGGTAATTTAATAGTGAAAACTTCATTGCATAAAATACACTTATCTGCTATGTGCTATGCTAAAATAGCTGCTAGTGGGAATTTACTGTCATTTGAAAGACTGAGCTGTGGAACTAGTTGGTCACCACATGGATCTCATCAGACATTTTAACAGTGGTAAGTGAGTGCATGGTTTTGTGCTGTAATTGAGAAAACTGCCAAAGGCTCCCAGATTTGAGGCCAAAGCAATACTACAAGAGTTAAAGCATTGTTTTATGAGCTGGGTGCTATCAAGGGGTCTGCAGTTATTGTGTATAACAGCCAGCCGGGACACTGTGAGCAGCTTTTTTGGGGCTTTGGTTAACTTTTCTAGCTCTTATGTTGAGGTTTTTGTTGATTCCTTCATTTGCCTTGATTTCTTTTTTTTTTTTTTTTTTTTTTTTTTTTTACTCAGCTATATTAGCTCACTGCCTCTCTCTTCCCCCCTGTATAAGCAGGGCCACTCAGAGCTTGGCTGCACAGGGCTGTTTCCAGATGGCTTTTGAAAATCTCCAAGGAGGAGACCGCACAGCCTCTCTGGGCACCCTATGCTGGTGCTCAGCCACTTGCACAGCACAGAAGTGCTGCCTGTGTTTGGAGGGAACCTCCTGTCCTCCAGTGTGTGCCCACTGCCTCTTGTCCTGGCTTTGTACTCTTTACACCTTCCCTTCAGGTATGTGTGCACATTGAGATGCCTACGAGCCTTCTCCAGGCTGAGCAGCCCCAGCTCTCTCAATCCTTCCTCACAGGGGAGGTGCTGCTGTCCCTTAATCATCTCTGGTCCTTTGTTGGACTCTCTCCACTATGTCCATGTTCCTCTTCTACTGAGATGCCAAGACTGGGGTCAGTGCTCCAGGTGCGGCCTCGCCAGTGCCATGCTCAGGCTGTGTCTGGGAATTATTTTAGTTACTACTTGTGACACTGAACAGAAGAATAGCTAGCTTTATCTGTGCGAGTCCAACCCCTTGTCTGTGTTTCTGAACACTGACTTTCTTTTTATTCTGGAGCCAGCTGCTGTCACTGTTCTGTGACTTCATGTGATGATTCTGTGCTGCATCTGGCCTAGCCGAGCAGACTCGGTGCTGTTTACTGCCTTCCCCACTGCTGATGCTTATCTCAGTGGCAGTAATGTGGCTGACAGAGAAAACCCGGTCACTCAGTGGGATCTGGAGAAACACACTGGACACTTCTTACCTTTCAAAGTCCCATGTGTATGTGCACATGGGTCTCACACAGCTTTGAGAGAAGCTGCAGATTCCTGCTGAATATACCCTGCAGTATAATTTGATTTGTTTAGCCTGTGATCAGGTGCCAGCCAGCACGCAGCTAGTCTGAAATGATGACGAGCATACACCGAGCAGAAGAGGGACAGAGACAAGGCTATGGGTTCATTAGAAAGATGGGAGCCTGAGAAAGATTATGCTGCACCTTTCCACACCTAAGAGGATGTTCTTAGCCAGAGGAGCGTGGGTAGAAGTTGTAAACAGCCATAAGCTGACACTGTGGCTTGCCTGTTCCTTGCTGATGTGTTTTTTCTTTTTTTCTGAGCAGCTGATAAAAAGGAAAATGTATAGTTTACTGGCTAATATATGAGAATGGACAAGGTGGTGCCTGTGGGGTTTGCCAGAAGAGGATTCATGCGGTGGTACTTGTCATATGGGCACGTTTGTTACTCTGCCGAATGAGGATGCTGCAGCAGCATGCTGGCGCTGGGTGGTGGTCTGCCTGGGGCTGCTCAGGATCTGCAGGATCTTCATTCATGTTACAAGGTTACTGATGATGGAGGCCTTTGGGGTATGGGATGGTCCACTGGAATCTGTGGTAGGTGCCAGCTGTGTGAGAGGAAGGGCTACTCAACACTGCTAAACAGTTTAATTTGGTGTTGCATCAGTTAAGCAAGTATCACTGATGGTTGGGTATGATGACAATGACTGCAGTGCCTTTGGCCTACAGTTACTTGCTCTTGCCTCATCTGGCAGCTGTTTACCAACTGCAGGTATTTCACCCAGCTCAGTCAGGTGAAATAAGGCGTGAGGTATGGATGGGATAAAAATCTTACTGAGCTTTTTAAACAATACTGTAACCATACTGGTATCACAGGTTTGTAAAATTGATAAATAAAGGAACCTCTGGAAATTAAAAACAGGATATTTCTT
>NC_048926.1:55035938-55068539 GCF_011077185.1 Oxyura jamaicensis | reverse complement strand
CATCTTAAATAGTCTTCTTGCACTTCTTAGGCACACATTTAGCACTTCACAGAGGAATTTTAAATGTGCTTCATGCAAAGAAAAGGCTGGAAAATCTAGTTAGGAACACATGGTGGTCTCATTATAAAAGCAAGGCAGAAGTGGTATAGAGAAGTATTTATCTCTTTTTAGACCTATGGAATAAATGTGAGCTTTCAAACATCAAGCAAAACTTCAATTAGAATTAAAAGCCTGGTAGTAGCTTTGATAAGGATACTACTGACATCTGTATGAGATCAGCAGGAGGGCTGTAGACCTAAAAACTTTCCTTAGTTATGATAGCAGCAGCAGCAAACTGTCCTCTTCCTCTATTCTTGTTGCCTTGCTCATGGTGAAAAAGCAGTCACCGTAGTCTGATTTTATAACAGAACACAGTGTACAAGCAGTGAGTATTTTGGGCATTGGGTTGATTCTGCACAGCAAAGTATACAATTTCACTGTGTTTTGTGTGATCTTGCCACATGAACCACTCTAGAACTGCTACAGTGGTGTGTGCAAATTTAATCCATGATCCTTGGCTTCCTGTGTCTTCTTCCAAACAGCATGAGTGTTTTAAAACACTTAATGGGCCTGCAGTACAAAGCATCTGCTTTCAGATTATGAAGTAAACATAGCTTGGTGCCAAACTAAAACATAGCTGTACTAAATACATGGCATTAGCAAGTGTGTTTCAGTTGCCAAAGCACTGGTTGTAGCCTGCCTTTGATATGAGCCATTTTCCAGACAGCTATTTGCAATCTCCCAAGGGCTGTACAGGTCTGGCATTTCCCCCTTACTGAGAGCCTGTAAGCTCTCCACAGCATTTGAAAGGGTCATAGTGGTCAGATTTCACTGATGCTGGTGAAATGGCAGAGCAGAGGGGCACAATCCCCTCCCTCCCCTGCTGGCCACTCTGTTGATGCAGCCCAGGATGCAGTTGGCCTTCTGGGCTGCAAGCACTCAACTGCTGGCTCATGTCAAGCTTCTCATCCACCAGAACCCCCAAGTCCTTCTCTCCAGGGCTGCTCTCAGTGAGTTCTCCCAGTCTGTCCTCATGTCTGGGATTGCCCTGACCCAGGTGCAGCACCTTGCACTTGGCCTTGTTGAACATCATTAGGTTCACGTGGGCCCACCTCTCAAGCTTCTCCAGGTCCCTCTGGATGGCATCCCTTCCTTCTGGTGTATCAGCTGCACCACCCAGCTGGGTGTTGTCTGCAAATTTCCTGAGGGTGTTCTTGATCCTGCTGTCTATGTCATTGATAAAGACATTAAACAGCACCCATCCCAAGACAGGCCCCTGAGGGACACCACTTGTCACCAGCCTCCACCTGGACATTGAGACATCGACCACCACTCTGACTGTGGCCTTCAAGCCAATGCCTTATCAGAATACAAAACCTGTCTGCACTTCACTGTCCAGTATCTCTTATGTGTTTCTGTGATACAAACTTGACAGTTTCTCTGTTAATAATACATGCAGCTTTCTGACCAGTTTGGTAAATTTAAAAAGAGGAAGGACTCTACCGGAAGGCTGAGGCATTTGTTAATCTTCAGTTGCTGGATAGTGGATCAGAGACTGAAAATAATGAATAATTAAATTTGCTGCTCTGGAGACCAAATAAAAAAATCCAGACTTTGATGCTGTGCTGATTAGCTATGTAGCTTGCAATGTATCAGCAAAGATGTGTAAACAGACAGCTGGCAAAACTCAGCTGGCCTGCTCACAGTCCCAAGTCCTGGCTCTCCGTTTCACTGTGCTTTGGCAGAGCTGTGGTGGACAAAGCAGTCTCTTTCCCCCAGATGCAAGGATGGGGAGCAGTGCAATATATGGACTGTTAGAGGTCTTCTCCTGCAGCAGGTGGTTTTAGCAGATGATGCCCATGAAGTAATGAGACAGCACTGCAGTATGTCTTACACTTCTTTAGTGCAGATGTTCCCCCCCGGGACTGCGTACGACTTGGACTGCGTACAACCTTTGGTACTCAGTCAAGTGTCTGAAGTATGGGGAATGTTTTTGAACATGGAATGAAGAAGTAATAAAAAGGTGAAAAAAAATCACTACCACACTCTTAAATATGAACTTTTTTTTTTTTTTTTTTTAATTTTACAAACCCACAGATGTCTCAGGGAAAACCAAGGACTTCTGCACCACTTGCCCCTATGCAGCAAGTTCTTGTTCAGTTGCCAGAAAAACAAAAACAATTTCAAAAGCATTTGAAGAACCATTTTCTTAAAGCAAAAAGACTTTAAAGATGTTTAGTGTTATTTTTCTCAAATATTCTAAAATGTTCAAATACCGTTTGTGTTTTCTCACTGCCTCAAACATCCCTTCACCTGCTAGGGAAAAAAACATGTCTGGAGTCTGAGCTATCAAAATGCTATTTGCACCAGGAGGTCTGAAAAGCAAAAGCCTGGTCCCACTTTTAATCAGACATTCCTTGCGATGGTAGGAGGATGGAAAGGTCAAACAACAGTGATCCTCTCTGTTAGAGCCTCAACGCTGTTATCCCTGCCACGAGATGCTATCACTGTGGAGCAAAGCAGATTTTTCCGTGAGTTGCTCATGGAGCTACTGCTCTGGTATTGAAGTTACTGGGATTCACCAAGTAAATAAAGGAAAAGGAACACTAAGAACCTTGGTGACATGACCATTTCCTAGGCTTTACGAGCCAGTGTATCCTTACTTGCTGATTCTGTGAAAGACTATGGCACAGGGGGTTTAGGTCACTAAATGAAGGACCCAGGACTGTTCCTCTGGCGGGTGTCTTCTTTCTGGGATAGGTGATCAGCTAGACTGTTCTGTTTCTCAGTTTCTCCTTCTGTCATTACTAGACTAACTTGTCTAGTCATTACTAGAATAACTTGAAAGTGCACTGAAAAGCAGATAGACAAGGACAGAACAATGAATCAAGAACTAGTTGAAGAAACCGCCTTCCTTAACTGTGGAACAGGACTACGCTGTGTGATAAGCCTCTACCTAGGTCTCAGAAAAGCCCACTCTCCCTCTCTCTCAGAACTTTTCCTGTAGGAACTTCTACTATATGATACAAACCACGAATCACCTCAGCAAGCCTTTATTGGTATTTATATACACTGCTCCAAGGCCAAGGGATGCCTCGAACGTGATAATGAGGCTCAGATTTGACTTTCCATCCTGTGAGATGATGGTGAATGCAGGACAGTAATACCGTACCTGCAGGCACCAGCACTGCTGAGGAGATGCCCCATGTCACTCTGCAGTGGATGAGATTTCTCAGAAAAGGTACTCTTTATGCTCAGATGTACCACATTACTGGATGTTAACTGGCCGCTACAGAATAAAGTCCCCTCTCTGCTGATTTGGGAGACAAAGTGGTAGACTAAGTCCCTTGAGAAAACCCAATAAAATAAAATTAACCCCAACAATAAAATTCAAATAATTTACTGCTGGCTAAAACCAGAACACGAAGATGCTCACTGCTACGCTTGTCAGTTTGTTTGGACTGCCTTGGTAGTCTGTAAGCTCACTAGCCCATGGTCTTTTTCCTTCATATGCAAAGCTTCTAAAATGGGACTCTGCCCTCTAAAGATGATGTAATAAATAACTGTCTACTCCAAGTCCTTCAAAAGCCACAATTTCCAAATGCAGCTTTTTTTGTTTGTGGAGGCACCTTCCCTTGTTTCCACCCACTGAAACTACCACCTGCTGTTGGTGATTATCTTGTATTTACTTTGTGGGTGGAAGCCTGGAAATAAAAAAGATGGTCACATTGCAGACTTCTCATTTCGCATACGTGGGAAATGAGATGTATATCCCCAAGTATTAGCTATAATTTGACACAATACATATACTCCCTACCGTACGTCAATATATGCTCATAAATAATTCAGCTACACTTAAAGCAACATCTGGGCTTGCCAAGAGAAGTGATTAAAAACAACAGAATTGCACATTGATTCCTCTGAAGTCAGATGAAATTTAGAAAAAATACAAAAAGATAATACCTAATTAGGAAATGTTGAAGTAGTCGCTAACTATTCAGAACATTACTCTGATTCTGTAGCTGCTCTGGTCAAAGAAAAAATTTTGGGCAAAGTATTCCCTCCACCCATTATTAATTTAAACAGTCCATTTCTGTAATTCTTCCAGGTACCTAGTATATTCTACGTGTAGTATAGTCTAGTACCAGGCTAGCAGCTCCAAGAAGTGCAGGATCTGCTAGATTTGAGACCACCACATCCACAGTTTTAACAGAGGACAGAGCCTGTCGCTGTATCACATCTTTGACAGCATTAACGTAGTGGCTGGCTAGGACTCCAGAAAGGATCACAAGAGAGGGGTTCATGGTGTGCAGGATGTTCACAACTCCAAGGCCTAATGCTGTACCAGCTGAAAAAATAAAATAAAAAGAAATTAAGTAGAACACTCAAAGCAGTCCAAACATCAATTTTTGAAATAGGTCTTTTAGCAGCTAATAACACAGCAGTCAGGAAATTGTTTTATTCCATATGGCAGGAAGTTTTTAATTTGTTATCACAAATGTTAGTTTGCCATTACTCTGTCCTTCAAAGAAAAAAAAAAGGCAATTTTATTGCACAATAATGCATTATTCAATGATACGGATGTGGAAGACCAAGCAATGTATTACCACACTTGTAAGAGAAAATAGCAAAGCATTATTCTACTTTCTCAGTGCTGTCTGCTATGTATGAGGAAGGGGATTATATTTGAAGCTAGTAAAATAGTAAATTATCCAATGTAAAGGAATATGCAAATTGCCTTTGATCGCTCAGACAAAACATTCTCTTGCCTATAATGAAATGTCCCCAAAATTTCCAATATGAAACTCTTGAGACCTCACTTTTTTTTTTTTTTTTTTAAAAGCCAAACTGATCTTTGCAGGAACACAGACTCTTCAGTACATCTTTTGCTCACATTTCCTATAACATTGTATTTAACTTTTCATTAAAGTTGGTATAACATTGTACTTAACTTTTGATTAAAGTTGGTAATTATACACATAGAGTTCCTTGACTCTAATGCAGGATTGTTGTTTGTAGGGGTACAGTGCATTACCATTTCTGTATCCCCCAACATCTAATCATGTAAGGGTTTTCCAGCCTGCGGCTGTCTTCTTACCTGTTCTGAGAATGCTTTCTGCTTTTGTGTTCCCAAGCTTCGCTGCCTGAATGAGATGTGCAGCACTAACAACCTCCTCCTTCTTCATTGACATTCCTTCCACTAAAAGCAGATCCGCTGTTTGAAGAGGAGAGAAAGCCAAGAGAAAAACATGGTGATGTGGTAAGTCAAGAAATGGAGAGTAAACAGGCAGTTAAGAGTTATATCTCTTTTTTTACATCTCTTTTACTTGCATGCTGAAGCCTGAAACCTGAGAAATCTGACCAATCCTGAGTTTAGCAGTCATATCCATATTCAGGAAACTCTTTTTAGAAGCAGGACATCTAATTTAAACACTTTTAGCACAGTAATTAACTAGTCCTGTCATCTGCCCTAAACCTTCACCAAATAAAAAAATAAATGTTCTCAACTTCAGTCAACAGACTGAGAAGCTGTTGCTGAAAGATGATCCCTGCAGAACTAAACCTCTCACAGATACCCTGTCCAGGACATACCCTGTTGCAGCTGAGGAATCTATCTAAATATTTTAAAAAATAAAGTGCATAGGTACCATCGTGCAGTTTCTTAGCTTCTCTCTGCAATGCTATGCCAGAGGCATACGCTTCTATACAGCCCTGGCTACCACACAGGCACTCCGGTCCATCCAGAGATACAACAATATGTCCTAGCTCAGCGGCACAGAAAGAACTGCCATGGATCAATTCGTGCTGATGAACGATTCCACCTCCAATTCCTGCAACAATACAATCATGAGTTAAACAACGATACAGTTACGAGTAAAAAAGACAAAATACAGTTTTTAAAGGCCTCAATTCTGTAGGACATTGAAATTTACATATTCTAATACAGACAGGATAAAATATGTGCATCTGTGGTCCTCTATACTGAATCCCAAAAATGACTGGTTATTGAAGAGCTCTCCTCTGTTCAAAACACCTACTAAGCAAGCTCAAAGCTCCCTTCTATTCGTATAAAACCAACCGGTAAGTAATGCTTATTCTTTCTCACGAGCTTATGCTATGCCTATGGATAGTACCGAACTACTGTGACAAACCTGTAAGAGCTTGTGGGTCATGCCCTTTATGCGCAAAACTAACCTTTCAAGTGGCCTTAAAATTTTCCATTTCAGAGGATATGTTTTAACAGCACAGTTTGACAGCTGTAGAATGACTATGAACTCTGTGCTGAAGACCCAGGGCATTTAAACCCAGCCCCCTGCTAACCCTTCACAAACCCCAGGTGGGGATTTATCAGCCAGTTACTAATGCCACCATTCTAAAGGAATTAAAAAAAGTTGCATACATTTGTTTTTGAGATGTCGTACATCTTACCAGGTGCTTATCTAGATATTCCACATATATATCCTGATCTGACTTCTATTTCTGCAGATGAAAGAGAATTAACTGATCTATAAAGCTGAATAAAGCACAAATATTCCAGCTGAAGTTGGTCCGATTTTTTTTTATTTTGAAAAAACTGCTTGCCTGCATAACTGTATCAGCAGAAATTCTTTTATCAAGAAGCCTATGCCATGAAAAAGGTTTCATTTGCCTGAATTAAAGGTAAAAGTACCCCAAAAGGAACAAATAGATACAGTGGCAAAAGGATTTTTGGTTTAAGAAATTAATTTATAAAAGTTTTACAGGCACAATGGTGTTGCTTATGCTTTTAAGATCAGATGAGACTCTGAGTGATGGTACTGATACTTTGACTCTGGGTTTCACTGAACTGTAACATACACACCTGTACCAGTGATGAGTGTTACAAAATTTTCTACTCCCTTTCCATGACCAAATTTCCTTTCTGCTAGAGCCGCACAGTTTCCATCATTGTCCACCCAGACTGGCAGGTGCAGAGCATCAGATATTGGGGTTCTGAGATCCACAGAGCTCCACTCCTGAATGAGTTTTGTGGAGTGAAGCACAATTCCTTCTCGGGGGTTTACCCGTCCACCTGTGGAAACACCTAAGTCCCAGAAATACAGGAGAGAAAAAAAAACAAAACTAAGTCTACGTAAAACTTTGTGTAAAAATCATTTTTTCCTCTGTTCATTGACAAATACAGGCTTTGAAACAGAGTGCTAAAATGAAAAATTCCATGTATTTCTGGCAGTGCCATTTCTGACATGTAAAGAGAATTCATAGAACTCCATTGCTCTACTCATCACACACCTAGTATCTTAGGACTAACTAAATGGGCAATGGTTTACATAGTCAGAGAGTTAGTGTTCCTACTTCAGGCAAGATTGCAAAGAATTTAAATATGTATGTTTCTTTTTAGCAGTGTATGAAAGACAATACAATAGCAAACTGTGAAAGTGTTCAAACTCTCCCTAGAGTTTTTTTTTTAAAAAAAAGCTTACTGCAACAAAACCTTACTTAATACTTAGTTGCTAACTCAGCAAAAGCTCATTAAAACATACCTACTTTTTGTCATAACTGTGTAATCAATGTAAACAAGCATGGAAATAGCAGAAGCTGTCTCTTCATCCACTATTCTCTACTATCAGCTCCAGAAAGGTAAATTAAATACTGCTGCAGGCATCTCTTTGCTGTAACCATGTAAGTGATTCTCAAGCAGAGTGGGATACTGGCAGCAATCTACTTCAGTATTACAGAGGGCAAGCTGGGTAATGTATTTTTGGTAAATTTACTGTCTAATAACAGTGAATAGATAGCTCTCACAAGTATCTCAAAGAAAGATTTGTGCATACAACTACGTCTGTTTTGGCTTAAAATTTGTGTTTGGTAAAATAATAATAAAAAATAAATCAGTAATAGCTGCTTTGGAATGATCATCTTTATTTTTCCCTTATTTTCATAAAGCTGTTTGTAATACAAATTCTTTGAGTGAGAAAAAACACCACGACTAAAAAATATAGAAACTAACTGCATGGCCGTTACAATCTAGGCTTACAAGAACATCAAGACACAAAGATGTTGAAAACTATCTTTTTTCAGTGTTCTGCTTTTTAATCGCTCTTTAAACATGTTTTGTATTAATGGGAGTTCTTCAGAACAAGTTATGGTCATGTAGCTAGTTTTTTGAGTGATGACCACAAAATGCTTTTCTCAGAGAGCTATTAACAGAAAGCTTTCTCCTCATTTATTTCCAATGGTTATTATTTTTACCCTTGCCTATGATAGCTAGGCAGAGTTACTGATAATGGCTCCAGGATCAGGTCCAGACCTTCCAGTTCAGTCTTGCAAAAATTCCTCCAAACTTATAGGAACACTCCAGCTTGTGATTATTAGCCTAAAGGGAATAACTATCATCTAGCAAATTAATTATTCTCATAGGAATTATATGTCTTCCTCTAAAGAGAAATCTTAATCTCAGCTAGCATTCCGATTCAAACTGTGAGGCTGAATGAGGCAAGGAGCAGCTAACAAAAATAAAATAATCAGGTAAGATTTTTTTTGTATTCTGTAGCACAATTCCTCATTCACGAGGAGCTGGACAGTAAACAGTCACAGTAAACAGTCAGTCACAGAACTAAGTGGGCTGAAGAATAAATAGGGATGTTATTCTGGTAGAACGATAACCAAAAGGGAAGTTTTTTCCCCACATAAGTCTGTAAGTTGGTTTCTGTAACTCATAATACACCTAGCTGACTATACACTGTTCTTTGATATCTGGAATACTGATTAATGCAGTGTTTGCCGCCTTTCCTACAGGAAGTTTGAGACTTGAAAGATTCAGCATCTGGGCACAGTAAAATAGTCTGGCTGGTTAAGTCATGTGTATTACCAAACAGGTAACCTGTTGTGTGTGTCTGGCATATATCTTCGTATGTGTTTGTGTACTTAACACTGAAAAATATTTTTGAAAAATAAATACCTTTAAAAGTTCAAAAAAAACTTTTTTTTTTTTTTTTTTTTTTTTTTCCTATGGTGTGAATCAAGTAAGTTTTGGTCTGGAGGAAAACTGTCTTCCTCCAGACCATTTCTCAGCCAAAATGAGAATTTTATGTCCTCCTTAAAAATCCAGGACACGTTAATCAAACACATTTATAAATAATTGCAATATGTAAGTCACTAAACTAAAGGAGTGCCTTGTGGTACAACCACTCCACTTAACATGGCTTTCTACAGAATGTGCAACCTCTGCAAATCTGTGGATTGCACCAAGCTCAGCAGTGCAGCTGATAAACTAGAAGGAAGAGATGACACCCAGAGGGACCCTGACAGGCTTGAGGAGTTGGACCCTGTGAGGTTCAAAAAGGCCAGGTGCTGCACCCAGGTCAGGGCAATCCCTCCTATCAGTACAGACTGGAGGATGAATAGACTGAGGACAGCCCTGCAGAGAAGGACTTGGGGGTGCTGATGGATGCAAATTTGGACATGAGCCAGCACTGCGTGCCAAGCAGCCCAGAAAGCCAACCATATCCTGGCTACAGCAAAAGCAGCGTGGCCAGCAGGGCTGGGGAGGTGACTGTCCCCCTCTGCTCTGCTCTCATGAGACCCCACCTGGAGTCTGTGTTCACCCCACTGTGTTCAGCTCTGGGGCCTCCAGCACACGAAGGACATGGACCTATTAGAACAAGTCCAGAGGAGAGCCCCAAGGATGATCAAAGTGCTGGAGCAGCTCTCCTATGAAGAGAGGCTGAGGGAGTTGGGAGAAGAGAAGGCTCTGAAGGCCACCTTACTGTGGCCTTTCAGTACGTATTATAGGGGGCTTCTTAGAAAGACAGAGAGACATTTTACCAGGTCCTACAGCGGCAAGATGAATGGCAATGGTTTTAAACTGAAAGAGGGTAGATATAGATTGGATATAAGGAAGAATGTTTTCATGATGCAGGTGGTGAGGCACCGGAACAGGTTCCCCAGAGAAGCTGTGGATGCCCCAGCCCTGGTCGTGTTCAAGGACAGATTGGATGGCGCTTTATGCAACCTGGTCTGGTGGGAGGGAGGTTGGACTAGATGATCTTAGGTCCCTTCCAACCCAAACCATTCTATGATTCTGCTACATAATAAGTAAGACAGAAATGAATGAAAATGTTGCCTTTGTCTCTGTTAGCTACAAAACTGATCTAACATTTTAGCCTTTTTATTTTGCTATAGTGTAACTGGGGATTCTGCTGCACAATTGATCCTGGCCATAAAGAAAGGCTTACAGGCAATAATGGAAACTGGACTCAGCTGCAGTTATGTTTCAAGAGCTGTTTCAATATACACAAAGCATCTGGGTCAAAATTCTGAGACTGCAGTTAACTTAAAAGTCCACTTCTGCTATATACCACAGACTTCACATATGCTTCATTTAGAGAACCTGCAGAATGCATCATTCAAAACCAAAACCGTGAAGCTTAGAGACAACACAAACAGCTATCTTTTAAGTAGAGTGGGAGCCTCCCCTGTAAGCTTAATTGTATTGGAGGTTAGAACTTAAGCAGAGCTTAGCAGATTGTGTTCCTGGCTGTTACAGACTAGGGTAACTTTAGTTTTTATAGCCAGCTTCTCATTTTCATAGCCACTTTAATTTTTGTGTTTGTGTGTGTGTTAGGAATTTAATTTAAGAGTTTAAAATACACAGGATCTGTTTTAGAGAAATGTTTTAAATTAATCAATAGCGATTTTGTTACATGTTAAAATCCTCAGATGAAAAGACAAAAAAAAGGTAGTATTTATTAACTTACCTACTCCCAAAATTCTGCAGTTTAGATTTACTGCCTCCGATGCAGCTTCTATGCACATCTTTAGAATTAAATCTAGTCTGTCTTCGTAAGTTTTAGGGTTGAGCTGGGTGTACTTCTTAACTATTTCACCCTAGAAAATAACAAACACAAACGTGACACACAGAAATGTACTTTATGATGAAATTTGTCTTAAATTTCAACACAAACCAACCTAAAAATTGAAAGTCACAACTTTTCTCTTTTCATAAAAAAAAAAAAAGTACATCTTAGGTCTTGGTCCTACAAACTGTTCTGTCTAATAAGATTCCTGATGACTATAGGGGACAAGCTTGCAAGATTAGGCCTTACATTCTGCTTCAACCACCTGTCTGAAATAAAAAACATAATGAACACGTGGGTTGCGTAAGGAAATATTACAGGGCTTGCTGGAACTGTTGTTAGGAGTACACTGTGACACAGCAGTGCAGTTAAGCTCATTTTTGAAGTGTTATAAAGATCAAGAGAAAAACAAATGGTAAAAGGACATAGAATCCACAGGACTTTAAGAATAAAATGTTTCCGGTTTGACTACCTGGAAGTTTGAATGGTTTTGTAGACACTGCTACTTTACCAGCTAGAGGAGAGTCAAACAGAAAGAAACGCTTAAAATTTCAACGTACATCTTACCATCCTTTCAGAAATTAACATTTCTTCTAAGCAGTTATGATTCTGAGTCACTTGAAATATTTCTGGAGCACTGTCTACTGTGACGTCTGATGTATGTGGGAAGGAGGACCCAAGAGAAAGGGGCTGCTTTTAAAGCCTACCACTCATGCAGTGGTAGTGAAAGAATTATGCACAGCTGAATCTGTGGGTACTAAGGAACCTTAATGTAATGTTAATATTGCAGGATTAGGACAGGAAAATGCAGAAGATGATATTTTCTTTTAAAAAGTTGTTCTCTCTGATATTCTGAGTACTTCAGAACAAACCGAATTGAACAGCAGTGTATTAATACCACTAAGGACAAAGAAGTAACAAAGTCAGTCTATGCAACATGGCTCACTTGCTGTTGACAAAATAATGTAGAAAATTCCAGGATACTGAAGTTTTAGAGTATTGAATCCCACCATACCAGCATTACACCAGCAATAGTTTTTTTTTTTTTTTTTTTTGGTTTGGAAGGGAATTAGAAGTTATTTTGGAAGACAAGGCTGCAGCAAACCTCAGAAGACACAACATCTTTCAGAAGGAGCATTTCCTAAACTCTGAAAAACTCCGTTATTTTGTTCACAAAAACCTCATCTTCAATTCTGCCATTTGCTGTTAAATGCTTACATCTGTTGTGTAATTTCTGTTACGAAACTTTTATCTTTTTGCTCTGATTTACTAACATTTCACCTTTCACAAATGCCACCTCAAACTAGACTGTGCAAAATAAACAGGATTTTTTCCAATTCAGTTACTTTCATGACTGTGATGGCAGAAATGTGCTGTTAAGTTTTCCTCCTTAAAAAAATAATCCTTTTAAACGTTTTTCTTCAAGGCCTTATCTGTCAGACATATCCTTTTAATTGGATGCAAAAAATAAAAATAAAAAGTGAAACCGTATCAGGTTAATGTAGCATATTTTGTCTTTCTTGGTAACTATGTCTAACTGATCTCGTTATCTGGAAGCACACAGTGTAACTGTACGAGTAACTGTCCTACACTGTTGAGAATAACAGCCAAAAGCTTCAACAGGAATTTTAATAAAATCTTTACAGTGCTGCAGAAGTTCAGGATTTTTATTTATTCTCCCAAAGCAGGAAAATGGATGTTTAAGTGAGTTAAAATTCTTCAGCCCTAACTGCCCTTTCGTTTATCAACCCATATAAAATTATTTCATGTATTTTTACACAATACCCAAGTAATATTTATACCATTATTGCCATAACCTTGAAGCTTAGAACTTCACATAGAAATTCTGTGCATTTGTCTTTGATTTGGAAAATCAGCTGATGGTCATGGGTGTATTTACTTCTACCTGTATTTAATACAGAATGTTTTTGCAAGTGTTCTGTCTTAATGATTATGCTTCCGTGTAGAAAGATACTAGGAATTTTTGATTACTAGCTTTTCTTCTCCTGGTAGAAGAGATGCAAAATTTTGTATCCTGAGACCACCCACCATGACCCCATCTCCACCCGCCTTTCTCAGTAAATTGTTTTTCCAGATTCTCTCTGTTGCTTAGAATGATTCTGTGCATCCATGACACAGCTGTGTAAGATAACGGGGAATAAACGGGACTGGGCATGGAACCTTTCCTTTTTTTGTTTGATAAATAAACAGCTGCAGGCACCTTCAACAACTGAGGCACTTTCTACTGTGAGTCAACACTTCAGAAAGTTGTCCTTTGGTTCTAGGACTTCCCACAGAGAGGAAGTAGCTAGGACTAAGTGCTAGCAAACGGGCTTTGCTAGTTTAACAGCAGCTTTAGAAAAGCAAATCAGCACGGCAAGTTGCATCAAGGCTGGATGAGAAATCCACCCAGTTGGGGAAAATCCACTTTATCCCTCAACAGCAAAAGCCAGTAGGACTGCTTCTTTTTGGAGGTCTTTTGCAGAAGCACAGAGCCCAGTGGAGTTTGCAGAATAGCTAAAAGAATAACAGAGTATTTACCTTCATACTGACAATTGCTACTCGGAGATTTGTTCCACCTAGATCCACAGACAAAGCACTCTGTGTCTCTAGAATATGGTCTATATCTTGAGAGATATTATCTTTGACAGGAGGAAAACAGAATTTCTTTTGCAATGGCTCTTTGAGATTGATAGATTTGAGGAACTTCAAAATCCTTGGAACAGCATTTCCATCTCCATATATTTTTGAGCTATAATATGAAAAAAGAGATCAATTTAAATGGAAGTAACATTGCAATCTATGAAGTTTTTTACATGACAGAGGCTGTAATACTGTATCATTGCAAAATTATGGTATGACTATTGTGACAATGCTGCACCTCAGACTACTCAAGTGAGTCATGAGATATGGTAGAATACAGTAGCTTTAATATCAGATTATGCAACTTTGGCATTAGCTCCATTTAGGAATATGGAACACAGAATGTAGAAAAATTGAAAGTTAATCATGCAAAATAATAAATAAATAAATAAAGTAAGTGTTTAATGAAAGGACACACACATAATTAAGTTATAAGGTTATGTAAATTAATAATTTAATTTCTGTATATGCGGCGTGCCCAGACAAGAAGTATTTACCAGAAAGATGACAACTAAGTAACAATCAATGGTACACTCATCCCAGTTTGCTACAGAAAAGTCTCATTTTAAAATATTACCATACCTAATATCACACATCTGTTATTCCAGAATTTAGTTTTATTACTCTTCTGAGGTTCTTAAAAAATACACTCTGGATTTTTGGTCTTAATTAAACGCATGTAATCTCTTTAAGTTTTTAAGAACTCAGTTATTTTAAAACTGTGAGTCAGTACTGTACTGCTGAAAAGGAATGAATTCATCCAGCAGCTCCTCTGGGAGCTTGCACTCAGGGCTCCCTAAGTATCATGCCTGAAGTCAGTCCAGCTATGAAGTAACTCCCTTCAGGCAGGAGTTAGAGGCAGACAGTCAGGATGTTCTCCCTCATGCTGCTGCGAAGGAACAAGCTATCATGTTAATCTATGCCTCACACGTGAATTTCTCGACTGTCTGTTAAATGTTAAATTTCTAGTTATACCAAAATAATCCTAGCAACATTTTGCTCTCCAGACACAAATCTGCACACCAGACATTGCACTGATTCTCAATGAGACATGTAAAATGAAAAATAATTTGCAACCTCAGATTAGTGCACTAAAAAGAGTGATCAGATATGACCACCTCAGAACTAAATGCCTTTTTCTCTACTGCTTTAACATCTCAAAGGAAGACAAACGTACTTACCATGGATACTGTTTACCAAACTGGAGCTGCAGAGCATGCAGAATTTTATCCTGTGTGTCAGCATCACGAACGTGAAGAACATTTTCACCTAGACAGCGAAAGTTAACATAATAGGACAGGTCAGCTGCTTATAAGATGTTAGAGCATAAGAAGAGATCAATTTAGAAATTGCTTTAGAAATGAGTGTAATTATTTTTGTTTACTATGAGCAAGAAAGACACCAGCCAAACTAAAGTCACCCTTCCCCCTTTCTGTGCCTGCCCTTGCTCCCAACGAAGCAACACTGACTCCTACAGGATGCTGTCATGCCTTACAAAACACACTAGATCATAAAGTACTTACCACCTTTCAACAGAATACTACCATTAAATTAAAAGAGCATTGAGGAAAAGAGGGAGGCAAATGGCTATTTATGTCAGATCTGCGTCACTGAAATACCACAATACAGCTAATTCCTGAAGTGGTAATGAGTTCCTGCTTTTAAAGTGAAAATTGTATGCACTCAAAACACTGAACTACATATGAAGGAAAAAAATAGTTGCCTATTCTGCTACACTGCAAATGGAGACATATTTTAACTTGTCCACAGACAAAAGCCTCATTATCTTAAGCAAAACACACAAACATCACTAGCATGATACACGAATAGCAAGCAAAGTTTTAAAATAGGTCAAAAATCATTTTGCACCGATACTGCAGGATGGTCTTTGTAAAGCATTTGTTTTACTTTTTTCCATGGAATAAAAAAAAAAAAAAATCAAGCAAAACAGAAATATAAAGAAATTAAACTAGTTATGTAGCTATGAAACACAAACCTGTAGATATGAAACACAAACCTGTTTCTCTTCCTGTCTGACGTGTCCCCAAGTTGATAACAGGTGTACCAAATGCTCCCACCTCTCTGACACCACAACTGCTGTTACCAATCATACAACCAGCATGAGCAACTAGCTGAATGAACTGGTCAAATGGGACATGCTTCACTGCCCGAAAATTGGGATGATGTTCAATGCCCTTCTTCCTCATCACCCGAACCATCTCTTTGCTTCCTACAGAAAAACAAAAGGTACAAATAAATGATTCAAGTTCTATTGCTCTGCTGAAAGCCTCAACACACAAAGGAGCTAAAAGCAGTCAGTTGAATTGTCACCTCTGAGCTGTTTCTGTTCCCTTTCAGGCATATAAGCCTAAGTGTGATCCCAAAATCCACTGTAAAAAGCCTATCTGTAATATTTTAATTAGTACAGAAGGCATTGAATGTTGCTTCTGCATGTCATGTGGTTTCCCTTCAACTTCTTCACACTGAATGTGGAGAAGCTGTCCTCCAGCAATGTGGACATGGAGTTGGAGTGGATGCGAGCCTGATGCTGAAATCATCCAGCTCCATCTGGCTGGAGGTTCTGGGATAAAAACACTCTGCAAGAATCAATGTATGCTTTACATACTATTATCTCCCCTTCTGTTATACAGGCGTCTTACTCACCTGCATCCACATTGGGGAACAGAACAAGCGTTCTCTTGTTGAAGGAGATGAGTGCATCTAGAGTCAGCTCAAACATCTTTATGGAATGTTTAATATCTGTGGTTACAGGATGTTGCAAAGCAACTATATAATCTCTGGGTTTGACATCTTCACCTGTTCAAAAGGAAAAAGAAAAGATTTTTTTTTTTTTAATTTGGTAAAGAATAGTATGAGGAAGAGACAACACAGTTCTGAAATTACTGATATGAAAACCTCAACAGTCAAGGCACTGAATGGGTTATCTTACAAGTAAATTTCAGTGCTACAATAAAACTCAATGGATAAGAGGAGGATCTAGCTTGTTATTTGCTTCTCTAAGTAAGACTCGTATTTTTCACCTTTCTCTAAAACCCAATACATTTAACATGCAGGCCTAGATCTAAAGCTTTGCAAAAGACCATGACAAAGTGGAGAGCCTGTTCTGACATCACTGTAAATCTGGAATAACATGAAAGCCCTGAAGCAGCTCTTAACTTTCACTAATGGCTTTGAGAAAATAATGTCCTGCAGTGCTGTTTCACAACAGCAGGTGGACAGGTATGATCATTCTTACTGCAGTACATAATTTTCATTGTCACTCATTACTCAAGTTTTCTGTCAGTTCTCCATCATCAGGCAATGACTTTATTCCCATTGCTTTAAAAGTGTGGAAGCCATACTTGTTTTAGTACATTTGTTAAACAATTTATCTGCTAAATATTCACCTACTGATCTAGTAAGATTCTACCTTCTGAGTTCTCAGGTTATTGTGCCAGATAGGACATTGCTTTGTCAAACATAAAAAGCAAACACAAAACTCCACTATTTACCAAAATTACTTTTAAGCAAATTAACATGAAACATGTTTGGCCCTGTTACAGTGAATTCCTCTGAAGAATGTTCAAAGTATAAATTCCCTTTGATGTTTTTTTCTGTAATTAGTTCTAAATAGCTCTGATTCTCTTTGGATATACCCTTTTACACCATCATAACTGTTCATAAAGGAAAAAGTCTGTTTTAAAATTGTTCACATCAAAGAAGTTATCAGTTTAAGGAAGGGGTTTTATTGACCTTGTAAAAGGATCAGATATGTTTGCTAAGACAGATTTGTAGCAATACTTGATACTGGGAGCAAATATACTGTTTTTTTTTTTGTTGTTGTCTGTGTGTTTTGTTTTGTTTGTTTGTTTGGAAACATGTTCATAATAATACCCAATTAAATAAACTAAAACCTGCTAGCAACAAGCCTGCCTGTTGTTTCCTGCACTCTGCTCAAAGCCACTGGTCAACAGATCCCCAAGTCTCCATGGACCACAGAGTAATAACCCAGTTAGAGTTTGTCTGAAGTCACAGGAATACCTTTAAGAAGTGGACTGCTTACCTAGCCACACGCGTATAACACTCATGTAGTCTTTATTTTTGGCAGAGAGAAGCTTGTCATACGAGGGACAGCCCGCTAAAAGGATGCGATCGTGGTCTTCACACATGGCTATCAAATGCTGCTCCGCACTCCTCGTGCAGCACACATGGTAATGGGCCAGTTTGGTTATAGCGTGCCTAATAGAGTCGTCAATGGTCCCGCTGACTTCCCCACCTTCAATGTGAAGAATGCGAATATTCATCAGGGCTGCAGATGTAGCTAGTGCCAAAGCATCAAATCTGTCACCGTGAACGATCATTATGTCAGGTTTCAGGCGATTCAGGACATCTGGTAACTTCACTAATGCGAGGCCCACTGACTCCACCATGGCTGCCTCATCCTCCCCTCTTACAATAGTGTGCAGTCTTGTATGAATATCAAAGTCATCTTGTTCAATCATGCGATAAGTGTTACTGAAGATAAGAGAGAAAGGGTTAGAGTAAATACAACTTGATTTTACAGCAACACAGATTGACAGAAAAATTGCATACTAAAAATTTTAACAGTGCTATGCTTGAACCAAGGCCTGCTTATCCTTCACTAAGGAAACTAACTTCTAAGAGTTTAACAGAACATTATAATCCATATGGACATCTTCCCTCATATTCCAAGTTCATTATGTTTTTCTAGACACCTTTAATGAGCAGTCTTGCTGAATGTGTTCTGGAAAACCCCAGATATAACTGCAGAGTCTTTTGGAGAACAGATACGAAGAACAGAATATAAGATTTTATTTTCAGAAAAGCTATGCTGATTCTTTACCAATATATGGACTTTGCTGGACAAATGTATAAATACAACAGAGACAATGCAAAGCCGAGGACTCTGTGTTCAAGTAAAATACCTTGCTGCTATCACCTAATAGAGATTTTTTTTTTATATTTCTTTTTTAAAATCAGGTTAGTTTTTGGTGTTGAATACACCTTGCCATGTTACTGCATGAAAACCATGGCCAGTATAAATCAGAGAGAATAAGGCTGAGAATATGCAGCAGTGGAACTACGTTTCTTAGTAGTTTCAGGTAATATAACTTCCCACAACCTCACAGAAAATCACACCTTAATTTATAAAGTGCCAAAATGTCTAGTTAGGTAGTCAAAAATGTGTCTTTACTTGAGGATAAGCATAGCATTTCTAAACATTTACCAATGCTGGTATGCTGAGAATCTTATGCTCACATCATACTTTGACTTGAAAAAGTGTTTTCCTATCAATGTCATTTAACTGATTTCACTCTGATAAATGCACCCAGAGGAAAAAAAAAAAAAAAAGAAAAAAGAAAAGAAAAAAAAAAAAAAAACCAACCTCAGCAATAAACATGCTTTTCTTTCTGCTTTCCTCCATTCCCTCAGCAAAGAGGATACTCACCTGGGATATAAGTCCTTCCAAAGGAAGGGATCCAGAACAAGACATTCCATTTTCCCAGGCAGGTGATCTGACTGCTTACATACAGGGTGTTACGGAGGGGACCCTAATTTCTCTTGTCAAGCCATACCTAATATACCTATTAGTTACTCATTTTGTCAGAATAAATTGACCTCTCCCTTTCTTTCCCTGCAATCCTGGATGTGAAAAGTTAACAGTATACAACTGTGATACCACATATATAAAGACTTTAATCAGTAAATGCACAAATTGGAAGAGCTTCAGCTTAGAATGTCTGCAGACTATCTTTTGAACTGTGAAAGTTCAAAACTGTAACACACTTTTCTTTGATAATCAGATTCTGAGGGAAATTTGAATGAATTGAATTTCTCAGTTCATAAGAAATTCTGCAATTTGGCTGAAAACCTCAGCTATGGCATTTACTAAAAACTTTCTAAAATTCTAAGATTGGTTTGAAAAAAAATATGCAATCTCGGAGCTGGGAAGTGAAATAAAAGGTACTTGAAATGTCTGAAAAATTACATTTAAAATGTTATGTGCATTCATGATGACAAGTAGTTTGTGACCCAGCATTTGCGATGTTATTGCCAACATAGCAGAAAGATTGGGAGAGGTACAAAAATCCACCTTACCCATAATCATCAATCAGGTGGGAACCAAGCACTACAACGTCAAGCTCAAAGAACTGTGGTTCTGCCTTAATGCCAAACATAATGGGAGCTAATTTTGAATAATCAGCACGGTTGCAAGTAGCAACACAAACACGTAGTTTGTGGTTGTTTCCATTCTTCTCCATGACTTCTTTTTGTTTCTGTTTTGAAAGATTCTTGAAATAGAGTTCCTGAAAAAAAAAAGAAAAAAAGAAAAAAACAACATATTAATAATAATCTTTATAGCAAATATATGGTGTGCTTAATGAACAGCATAAATAATTGCAGCCCAGAACCGTGGGCATATAAACTTACCCATTGATAACAGACAACTGATAGCTTACAGTACCTATCATTAGAAGATTTTTAGAAGTACTTTTTTTTAAAAATCTAAATGCCACGATTTTAATACCTTATAAATAAATCCCATATTCTATATAAGCAATATTTAAGTATTACTAATTTCAACTGTAATTAACCTTTGGAAGAAGGGGTAGGCAATGCAGGAAGACTACAGAGCTGTCGTCAAGTTGTGCAGGTAGAAAATTAGAAGTGCCAAAGCCCAACTGGAACTCAGTTTGGCTAGTGCAGTAAAAGGTAATAAAAAATGCTTTTTAAAAATACTTGAATTGCAAAAAGAGGATTAAGGAGAATCTTACTGGGTGTGAGGGGAAACATCGTGCTGAAAGCTGAGGATAAGGGTGATATACTTAATGCCTTTTTTTGCCTCAGTCTTTATTAGCAACTGTTCCCAGGGTATCCAGCCCCCAGACTGGGAAGAGAGTAACAGGGAGCAAGATGAAGCACCTATAATATAATGAACCGTGGGTGAACTATTAATCATTTGAACGTTCACAGGACTATGGGGCTGGACAGGATTCATCCAAGAGCAGTGAAGGAGCTGGTGGAAGTGCTCGCCAAGCCACTCTCAGTAATTTGCCAGCCTTGCTGGCTGACCAGGGAGGTCACAGTTCACTGGAGGCTAGCAGATGAGACTCCATAAGGGGAGGAAGGAGGATCCAGGGAACATGTCAATCTGACCTCGGCACTGTGGAAGGTTATGGAGCAGATCATCTTCAACTCCATCTCATGTGCCACTTGATAAGGAATGCAGCCTGCACGGGTTTACAAAAGGCAGGTCCTGCCTGACTAACCTGATCTCCTCCTATGACAAGGTGACCCACTTAGTAGGTGAGGGAAAGGCTGTGGATGCTATCTACTTGGGTTTTAGTAACGGATTTGACACTGTTTCCCACAGAATTCTCCTGGAGAAACTGGCTGCTCGTGGCAGGGTGTCTTGGGGACGGTTTTGTTTAACATTTTTATCAACCATCTGGGTGAGGGGACGGAGTGCACCCTCAGCAAGTTTGTGGACAATACCAAGGTCCAGGGAAGTGCTTGTCCCTCCGTACTCAGTCTGGTGAGACCACACCTCAAGTACCGTGCTCAGTTGTGGGCTCCTCATTACTAGATGGATACTGAGTTGTCGAAGTGTCTGGAGAAGGGCTACAAAGCCGGTGACGGGCCTGGAGCACAAGTACTGTGAAGGGGCTGAGGGAACCGGGGGTGTTTAGTCTGGAGAAGAGGAGGCTCAGGGGAGACCTTAGTGCTCTCTACAGCTACCTGAAAAGACACAGTGAGGAGAGTGTTGGTCTCTTGTCAGGTGAGAAGAGATAGTATGCAAGGAAACAGCCTTGAGTTACACCAGGGGAGGTTTAGATTAGACATTAGGAAGAATTTTTTCATGCAAAGTGTGATCAAGCACTGGAACAGGCTGCCCAGGAAAGTGGTGGAGATCCCGTCCCTGGAGGTATTTAACAGGCGTTAAGTGGATGAAGCATGGCTTAGTGATAGGACTTAGTAGGTCAGGCTGATGGTTGGACATGGTGGCCCATCAAGAAAAAAACTGAAGGTCTTTTCCAACCTAGATGATTCTATGATTCTAAGTAGTAGAATGGCTTTCCCTGTTCAAATGGAAACTTTTTATGTAAGAAAATAATTGGTGCCTGAGTAAGTTATGAAAAAAAAAATGTATCTATTCCAAAACCACAGAAAGGAACAAACTAGTAAGAGATACATCCACTGCCAGACTCCATTAATGGAAAAAAAAAAAAACAAAAAAACAAACTTTTTAGTCACTTCAGTTTTTTTTTTTTTTTTTTTTTTTTTTTTTTTTTTTTTTTTTTTTTTTCATAATCCCTTCAATCCCTTCCATACTATTTTGCAGGCCAAAGTACATCAAGATATTAAATAATACAACATTAGATTACAGAAAGACAACTTTTGGAGATTGTAAGGTTAATAATAATCATAAGTTAATGATAATCAGAACTCCAGACCACCTATGATTATCATTGTCCTTATTATTATTTTAAAGGGTTCCTGATAATTAGAATTTCCCAGGAAGTGACTAAGTGACTATTTTTACTAGCAACATCAACAGTTACTGTAACAAGACATTTCCTCTAATTAACTTTTCCAGCTTGTCAAGTAGCTGATTAAACTACATGATGATGTTTAATGTTTACCTGTCCCATGTTAACCATTTTACTCTGCTTTTTTCACTCTTGCCCGCCCCCCCCCCCCAATTTTAACTGGGAAAAAAAAAAAAACAAAAAAACAAACAAACAACACTTTAGAGAAAAATAGTTTTGTCTTAAAAAAATGATACAGGAACTAAAATTGCACTGCCACCTCCCCTCCTTTCCCCAGCAGTAACCAAGCTGGTGGTAGCACAGAATACTAGATCAGATATTTATAACTTTTCTGTACTTCTTCTGAAAATAACTGGACTTCAAATGAGTACCATCCTTTGGGTATGAAATCTAACATTACATCAGATTTTTACTGCATTTTGGTAGCAAGTAAACTGAAGGTGACTTTTTCCAGCTTAATGGACAAGGATCACTTATCTCTGACTCGGACACAGCAGTATCAATCTTTCTACTCATTTTGATATCTAGGGAAGCTCCTACTATGCAGCTGCTATGCAAGCATGACAACAACACTGACTTTCCAATTTCATGCTCTTTATTTTATTTTTTTACACTGCAATAGAAATTTGTGGTGGGGAAAACAAAGAGTTACTTCTACAAGATATTAGCTATGATGGAAGGCCCAAATTTTATTCTTTTGGAGAAGACTCAAGGTTAGATGATAGTCTGGAGTAGCACACTGTACACCACATCAATAATTCAAAAGAAAAAAGGTTTCAGCTTTCTCACAGTCTGACATCAAAATAATTCTTCCTTAGTTGCTTTTCTGTTATTGACAGTTTATTGTCTCACCAGAAATGGCATTTCTCATTCACCCTAGCAAAGCAGCAACACCAACCAACTTCAGCAGAATAGATAAAACCTGGAATTTCAGTAATTGATTATTATGACAAATTAAGCTGAGTTGTATGGATGCAGCCACAAAGTAATAGATATCTGTTTTACAATGAGCAGAGACTCATTGTATTTTCATTAGAACTTTGCCTCAAAAGTAGTATGTTAATTAACTACTGGTTTAGTCTTTCGAAGGGTCAGACAATAAACTTTCAGACAAATTACTTTCTCCTGCACATAACTTCTTCAGTTATGTATGTATATGGTTGCTGTTTTAATTTATCTTTCTTTTTGTCCAAGAGGCTTGAAATATTTTAAGAGTATGTAAGCAATTCAGTACTTGATGTCGACAAAGTAGAGAAGGAATATTTGTAGAGTTCTAGATGAGATATCAAGTTGGATCAGAGAGGACATTACCCTCCTTCACTGAGTGAAATCTTAAGCCACATCAGCTAAACAGAGATCTCGCAGCACCACTGCTTTCCCTTTTCTAAGCTGACCTCTTCTGGGAGATGCTTCTAAGCAGGACATCCTGTCTTTGCACGTATGAGAACAGCTACTAACTCAAATGGAATCACGCTGAAGATGCGAAGGAAACTTCTGACATCCCTCTAAGCTTGCCTTTGGACCAGCATGAATGAGGTTCCTGTGATGGGAAGCAAACCTCTCACAAGACCTCTCAAGTCATCCGCTGCTGCGTACACGCTCCACACAATACAAACTGGGAAGCCAAGGCAGAAGGAACAAAGACGTGACAGAGCCAGCACGCCCACGGCCTGCTTAGTGCAAGCCACCTGTCCTACCTACAGCCACCGCCTTCCTCTGGCACAGCGGGTATCTAATCACCTACAAAAAGCTGGCTTTAGAGAAGCAGCACCATTTTCTGTCCTCCTCGATCTTCAGGCAGCATCCAAAACCCTAGGACGACTTAATCCACAGCTATAAAATACCACCTAAGAGCCTGAGCCCGTCCACTGCCGAAACAAACGCGAATGTCACGGCTCCCCGGACCTACAGGTCGCACTTCCACCTCAGCTAAGGGCCGGCAGCCCCCCGGCAGGGTTATTTCCTCCGCAAGTTCCGTACACAAGCCACGCACAGGCCTCGGTGCAGATGCAGCTTCCCTACCTTGTCGCTTCCCTCCCCGCATCACCCTCACACCTCCCCTGCCAGCGCGGCCGGCTGAACACCAGCCGAGCGTGACACACACCCGAGGGGGACACTGGTCACGGGGGGGTTATGTGGGGAAGGACTCCTCCACGGGACGCGCTCCCCGCGCACGTACACGTATTTATGTACGTATATGCAGGTACATGTGGCTGTATGCACCCCCACGCCCTGCTGGAGCCCCCCACGGACACGCGTGTCCCCTCCCCCCCCCCCCGCCGTTCCTCTCGGGGGCTGCGCGCTCCCGCTCACCTCTGCGGCAGAACCGCACGCTCGCACCCACGCCGCATGCGCGCCCCCGCCCCGCCGTCGCCGTGGCGCCCCCCCCCCCCCGCCTCAGCGCAGGCGGGGCGGCGGCCGGCTCCGCCTCAGCCCGCCGGGCCGTGAGGAGGCGCCCGCATAAAAAGCGTCGGTGGCGAGGGGACACGTCGTCCTGGGCGAACGAGAGGGTCGCGCTGTCGTTTTTTTTCCCCTTTCCGATGGAGCTTGTGTTGTTGTATTATTAGATTATCGTGTTATCCGCTGGAAGCTGAGAGCCCGGTGTGCTACGGCTCTCCGTCCGGCTCCTGCAAAATGCCAAGCGCATTTGATTCAGGCTTCGGTGATGCGGGGAGGGAAGCGACAAGGTAGGGAAGCTGCATCTGCACCGAGGCCTGTGCGTGGCTTGTGTACGGAACTTGCGGAGGAAATAACCCTGCCGGGGGGCTGCCGGCATTCATCCGCTTGGTGCCTGTATTCTGACAGACTTTTTCAGCCCAAACTGTACTTTTGTTCATCCATCCATCCATATAATATATACAGTTCCTCAACGCCCTTCTGCCTTTTCTCTCTGCCTCCCCCCCCAAAAAAAACCAAAACCAAAACCAAAACCTGATCAGTGGATCCCATGATCAACACGGCTAAAAGAAAATACATGCAAAGAATGGGGATGTTTCTTTTCCCGTCCTTTAGTAGGGGAGAAAAAGTCTTCTCACAAGGCTCAGAGGAACAAATACTGAAATCTACAACCAAAAATATTTTAGGTGGCTATTATGGCAATATAGTTTGTTAAACAAAACAAACAAACAAAAACAACAAAAAAAGGCAAAACTTATCCTTGGGAATGTTTCAAGTTCTGTTTCACAGAATCATAGGGCCCCATAAGGATCACCGAGTCCATCTCCTAATGACTGTTGCCCAAGCAAGCGATCAAGAGCATCTTACAGGGAGGGTCGGAAGGTCCCCGGAGGGCTGGGGAAGCTCCTCAAAGCTTCAGTGCCTGGGGAATGGGAAGTGGGCAGCACACCCACGTCTCAGGTTTCTGGGGATCTTTTCGTGCTGACCAGAGGCAGCAGCAGCTGCTGGATTGCACCACAGGCTCAATTCATGTCACCCCCTCGGTTTCGCTGTTCTGCGCACCGCTAGGTTTTCTTTGTACACATTGCTCAAAAGCCCGTGTGCATTCTGGAAACATCATTCTGCGCGGGTTTGAATTGTCTCCTGCAAAGGCTTTCGGGTTATGATCAGTTCACCAGAAAGGCTCCAGCTGGTTTCACTGAAACAGAAATCACAGAGTCACAGGCTCACAGGGTGCCTGAGGCTGGAAGTGACATCTGCAGGCCTCATGGTCCAGCCCCCTGCTCCACCAGGGTCATCCAGAGCCCAGGACCATGTCCAGGCAGCTTTTGAAGATCTCCATGAATGGAGAATCCACACCCAAAAGAGTCCTGCTCGTAAAAAACATTTAACTTTCACCTGGTAAAATGTGAATCTCCTTTTCTTCTAGATGTAGTTGTGTCTGTAAAGTTTCCAGTTGTGCCAGTGAGAATTTTGGCGATTTTTTTTCACTTCCTTTTCGCACTTGTTGTAAGTAAAATCTATATAGTCTTTAAATTATGAAATCTGGGTAGAAATGTTTAAATTTTGGCCTTTGATCTAGTTTGAAATTTCAGCGTATGTATATTTATATGAATTATCCTCTGAAATTTAACACGCATCAAAGTTTTACCTTCTATTCTTACACATTTTTATCAAAGTAAAGATCTTTCGAAGTTTCTAGTTCTTCATTTAGAGTTTTGTTCTGATTTTCCAAGATCACAACTCAATCTTCCAGACATTCAACAAGCTCTTTGCTATGGCATTCTGGAGCAGCGTCTCTGTTCTTCTTCAGCTTTATTTCTCATTTCAACTGTGGATTATCTGTCTTATCTGGGAATACTGAGGAAGAAGCCTGAATCAAACAAATGAGCGTATGGTTGAGTGTAGATATTTATAAATTCTGAATTATGCAAGTACTCATGCAGCTAGAAGCAATCACATTGAGGGTTATTCTTAGCACGGCATCATTGCATCTCCTGGTATGTTTTCTCCAGAAATGTTTCAGCATCTTGCAGCACAAACTGCAGCACAACAGGCAAAGTTTATGCTCCTGTCAGTTACTTCTCCCCCACAGACCTCATACTGCATAAATCGGGCAAAATTTCTCTTGTGTTATGGAGTGAGCCCTGCCACAGTCTCTCCAGCAGAGAGACAAAGACTACCCAGAGAGGTGAGATAGGAGGAGGAGATTCAGCCATAATCTGCCTGCTCCTGTCAGCCCCCTTTGCTACCTGCAATCTCTCAGGGCACAGAAGATGGCCTCTGCCCCCACCAAGTCCTGAGGCAGTACTGGGACTCCTTAGAGGAGCACTCCTTTGTGGTCACGTTAATTCATTGCACAAAAAAAGCTATGCAGAAATTGGGGCAGCCCTGAAGTGACTACATGGACATTGATACACAAAGAATTGGGAAATGCAGAAGGTGCGCTTGCTCCTTTCCAGAGAGGGCATGCTGCTTAGGATTCGAACAGAAGGAGCAAGATCTTGCAGCTGGTTTAACGATGACGCTGTTTGGGAAACCATCTCGAATGAGGTGACAGGTGATAAAGCACAGTCTGGACTTGCACCACGGGGCCTGTCAGTGCACAGCTGCACTGTCATACGGTGTGGGCAGACTGAGTCAGTACCACTGCCATCTTCTGCACTGAGGTTAAGCACAGTGTTACTTCCTCATGCCTGAAAGCAAAGGAATATGTCTTTTTAAATCAGCATCTACATCAGGTGGGGCTTTAGTTAAGTCTTTCCTTAACTCTTCATTTACATCAATTTCTATTTACATCAAAACCAGTTTGCTGAGTATAAGGAAGTGAAAACTCGGTCTAAAATTTCCAAAAGTAACTAGAAGCAGCTGTCCATGTCCATTCTGCACTGTGCAGCCAAAACCACTTGAAAGCAGCTTGAATTTTAATGGTAAGGACATGGGGGTTTCAGAAGAGCGGGTCCTTCTGACACAGTTATTATTTCCAAAGAAAGTGGCCACAGTGCTCAGCTGCTGTGAATGCACTCTGTTACGAATATTCTATATTGGAAAAGACCAGGTAATTCTTACAACACAATATAAGGAGAATACAAGCTGATACACACAGTAGGGGAAGCGTAACTAGTTATTGTCTCCTGTTTTTTTTTTTTTTTTTTTTTTTTTTTGTTTGTTTGTTTGTTTTTTCCCAGTTAAAACTGCCAGGTGAGCAGTGCACAGTCAACAGGAACTGCAGGTGACCACAGCGGTGCATTAGCTAGGTCAGCATCATCACATCAGGCGCTTGCAGCTTCTAGCTGATGGTTCAGAAAAATGGGAAGAGAGGGAGGATGAGAAAAAGACATTTATGCTACGCAAAGGGAGATGTGGGGTTTTGTTCCCTCCTCATCACAGCACAGATCTCTCATATCTTTGCTCAGTATCTTGTACCGAGACAGACAGAGAACATGTAGGTACAGTGGTCAGGCAAAGAACTTTTTGCCAAGGGAGAGGAAATCCAAAACTGTGTGAAAATCTGTTCTGTCTTGGGAGGGTTACCTTAAAACCAGGTCCATCAAAACCCCAGGTAGGAAGGAGAGTTGTGATTCTCATTGGGGTTACTACAAATTGGCTACAAAATACCACAAGACTTCCTTTAGAGTTGCCAGTGTTTTGTAACAGATCAACAACCTCTTCTTTCTCATTAGCAAGATGGCATATGCTGATATCTGGAGCTTTATGGTGTAATTTATATCTTCTGATAATCTATAAAATTTGACTCCAGTTTCCAGCCAAGTTTCCAGTCACTAAACGGAGCTGTAGGATGCAATAGATGCACGCTGTGAAAGGCAGCCTCTGTGCTGGGGAACTCCTTGCGCAGGGGGAGGATACCATCTGAAACCAATGCAAAGCAGTGGAAAGACTGCTGACAGCCTCGGAGTGGTTTTTATCATGCCATTCAATCTCTAACATCTCGAGCTGTTCTCTTCATTTCAGCTGAAAGAAATACTGAACTTTTCTTTGGCACTCTTTCTCTCTAAAAATAAGATAGAGGAACTGACCCACTTTCTGCTGCCACCATGTGATTGTGTGTGATCTCTGCTTGTGTGATCTGTCCAGCTCTTCAACGGAGCCTGCTTTCTGTACTTGGGTTGAAAGCTCTTACGGGTATGGCTTGTCTGTCTCAAGCTACACTCCTCTTCGCATCTGCTAGAATAAACTTGACTGCTGATTCATGCTTGTTGACACACGCCAAGCATCCACTAGGGATTATAGCACAGTTTAACATACCCAAGCTGGCTTCAAAGCAGTTGGTCTTGAACAATGATGGCAGCAGCCGAGCTGGGGTGATGCTCGTGAGGGGATTTTCATTCAGGACAGCTCTATGCACTCTGCTGAAGCCTGCGCCGTGTGTCTAAATTGACTGACTAATAGAGAAGCAAGTCTGATTAGCACTATTTGGGGCATATTCAAACAGGAATGAATACAGCCACTGCACACACTGAAATGTATTTGGACAAAAGCTGTGGAGGAACCGACTTGGTTGCAAGATGCCATCGCTAGGGGAGAACAGCAGATAAACTTGTCAAGAACCAGATCCCACGTCACTTTCAGGCAGGAGACAAATCTGTCAGGCAGGCTGGGTCAAGGAGAATGTGCTGCAGAAACAGCCACATCAGCTGGATGCAAATGGCTGTCACATGTGAAAGACTAGAGAGCGAAACCAAGCTCCTCCGATAAACTTTCTCAGTTCTGGTCACTTCTGGCTTTTATCACAATGGCAAGTTTCTTATTTCTCCTTAAAGAGGGAAGTTTGCAAGACTGAGCTTAATTCTCCATCTGGCTTTCAGCAGAAGCTAAAGCTATGTCGTCTCACCCTCAGGCCTCCTGTATTATCACGCTAAAGATGCGAGATACCAAAAGTTTCCGTGTTCCAGTAGCGCCGCGGTGCTAATCCTGCGTTCACTCTCCACCAGCCAGCCCTCTGCTCTCACTCCAACCTTCCCTGTCAGCGATGGAGCAGGGCTGTTTGTCCCAGCGGTGTGGGTGCAGAGAGGCACAGGGTGGACTGGGCCCACCGTGCATGGGTCTGCGGAGGCTGCGAGCACTGTGCAGAGCACTGTGCTGTCATGGAGCGGGAAGTACAACAGGCCAGAAGCTAGGAGAAGGGGGCAGGAACCACAGATAATCATCTAGTGATAACACTGCCTATTTTTTCCACTTAGAATTGACGTACGGCATTGAAGAGCATGGTAAATGGCTGGCAGTAAGGACTACAACATCGAACTCTGGCCTCCTGTCAGTGTGAACACTATGGAAGGAGAATATTTGATTGTAAAGATGGCTATGCCACACAATACAGTTTACAATTTAAAATATGGCTGGGGAAATTTTGAAAGACAGAATATAAAAAGGGCAAAGAAATGATTTTTTTTTTTTTCCCTGTAGCTGTTCACTAAGAAAACGGCAAATCCTTCTGTCTTGGAAGCTTGTAACATACCAGATCTCATTACCTTAGTTGGGCAAACATCACCTTTAATTTTGTGACTTTTAGAGCAATCTTAAATCCTACGCTATGGCTGTTAATGGCTGTTACTGGTTCCTGAAAAAATTTCTTACTTTTCACTTGAAGATGCTTGTAGGGATGTATTGGAAGGATCAAATGCCAGCTGAAAGCACAGTGTTTTCTCTATCAAGCATTGTAGAAAAGTACATGTTTGTTTTTAATTCTGGGTCAGGAATGAGGCGTCCTCATATTTTGTTTGGAATATCTGTAGCTCTTATTTTCCTTACTAGCAACCTTCAGAAATGGTTTTCTTTTCCAAGCAAAAAGCAAAAGTCAAAGAAAATTACAAACAAGCACACAATTTTAAAGGAGGTACCATCTCTAAAGACTGTATAAAAAGCCTGCCACAAAGCTTCTGTAAATGTGTTTTACTCGGACAGGAAGCCAAAACCTTGTAAATGACAAAGAGCAAAGTTTTAGAGCTCGGGATGACATTTAGAAAGAAAGAAAAAATAATGGTTTGAAAAAAAAAAACCACAACAGCAACCATGGTAAATGGTAATTTACTTCTTTCCTTCCTTCCTTTAGATAGTTATCTGAAACAGACACTCACATAAAAACATCTGAGTAACGTTCAGTGGTTATTCTAACTTAACCTCCAGGATAGTCTCATTTCTCAGCTGGATTTGCTATCCGTGTTATTTTATTAGAGCTTTGATTTAATACACGGTGTTTGAATGAAAGGCAGTCCAGAATCACCAAGAAGTAAAACCAAATGCCAGAACACTCCCTGATTTTGCAGGAGAGGCAGCTCTCCCGACAGATGCTCTGACCTCAGCATGCACGTCCACTGGCTGTGCTGAGTCTCTCTGGGAAAGGCCATAAACTCAAACACGACCGAGAGACAAGCAGACTATTTTTCCCACGACAGGGTGTGTGCCAGGATGTAGGAGACCACCCAAAATCGTGTGGTTAGAGACCACCTGCCGACTGGCCTGGCTGCCCAGGCAGTATGTGCTAGAAACCGGCCCAAACGTCCCTGCCATTTGGGTACTGAGGCTCCAAGCTGCAAGAAGCGTTACCTACAACTTTTCCTGTGCTTTCTAAAACCCCGTGTGCCTCTGGAAGGCAAGGATGAAGTATTGACACTGTGTAGATGGTCTCATGCCTGCATTTTCTCAGGCTAAGTGCTGTGAGACACCCCATTCTTTTACAATGAAATTGTAAGAAAAAGCGGGCAATTTGAACAGGATTTTCCAAAGGATATTTAGGGCACTGAAAAGGATATTTAGAGGCACTTTGTGGGAAAATCCCCATGACTGGCTCCTACCACATGACATCATGCAGGTTTACAGAAAATGCTAGAGGGGTCCTTGACTCTACCCTCGTCTCAGTTTCACATTGCCCATAAAAATCCCCTTTCCTTGAGCAGCACAGCACTGATGGGAATCCCACTTCCTTATTTATTTCCCACAGTGTGAGCTGCCAACCTGCTCGCTCGCTAAACCTCTCCAGGCTGCAGGCAGACCTGCTAACCGTGAAACGGCGAAGCAGCGATGGAGCAGAGGAGAGGAATCTTCTGGTGGAAGAGTGCTGCCAGGTCAGAAAGTCCCCTTCGCTTTTTTTGTAGTGACATCCTACTTTAAAGCCTGGGAAGAAACGCAAACCTTCTGTTTCCATCCATGCTGTCGATTGCCTTATTATGAATGGGGGGCTTTGTTGGTTTTCATTCCTGTCCCTAGGCTGGTTTACTCTTTAGCATCCGGTGTACTGACACAGTGGTGTGGTGTTCAGACCCGGGCCCCCGTGCTGAAACAACAGCTACAAGAGGGCAAAAAAATGCTGTCAACGAACCCCTTAAAAATAAGGACACGTTTACAGCGTTTGTTGGGAATCCATTTCTTTAAAGCCTAAGACAGATGCCTTCAATGGGAGGGTATCCAAGGTGATGGTACTTCTCAATGCCTCTGGGTCTCAGGGAGACCAGGAGCCAAACCTGTGGCTGGGAGGCAGGAGTAAATCAGGGATGTGTAAAGAAACACTTGACGGAAAGAGCCGCTTCCAGCCGACATGGTCTGACATTCGGATTGCGATGGGACACGGCTCCTTCACGAACACAGGCACACACCTTAGGTTTTGTGCTTGGGCAGGCATCCCCAGTGCCTTTTCCACACACCCTTCCTGCACGCCGACCGCTCTATCTTCTGGCCACGGAAAACAACCGACAGGCAGCCAGAAAACCTGCTCCACAGGTGGCAAAGCGAGCAGCCCGGGGTGACAGCGCCGGCACAGCCACCTCCGGCTGGCCAAGGGCAGGAGGGCTGCAGCCTGCCCCGGGGAGCCCCGTCCAGAGGCCGCCTCTTCGGCCCCTCTGCAGGGCCACCCCACCGACCCCTGAGGACCCGTGTCAGACCCTGCTCTGCCCTTCCCTCAGGGCTGCCTTCGCTTCGGTCCCGTTAGCCGATGCCGTCGGAGACCCCCTGCCTCGAGACGCTGCCCCTGGGGCTGAGCCCCCTGGGGCTGAACCCCCCGCTCCCGCCCCCCGCCCATACATCCCGCTCGGGGTGCGAATCCCAAATCCTCCACACCCTCCCGTGACAGGAGATCCCCCCCCCCCCCCCGGGGACCCTCT
>NC_048926.1:55018115-55030938 GCF_011077185.1 Oxyura jamaicensis | reverse complement strand
CTTCCTTCCTTCCTTCCTTCCTTCCTTCCTTCCTTCCTTCCTTCCTTCCTTCCTTCCTTCCTTCCTTCCTTCCTTCCTTCCTTCCCCTCCAACTAATCTGTGAAAATCCAGAGATGGGAAAACAAGCCCTAGATGATGCAGATTTTTGGTCTGTAATGGATAGAGTAGGTGTATTTGTGGGCATCATGCAGAAAGAGACACACGTTAGAGAAAGACTCAAAGGAGTATTTATTAAGCAAGTTTTCCTTTAAAGACAGAGAGGCAAAGACATCTTTTTGCAAGTCACTGTTCTTCCACTGAATGCAAGGAGAGCAACACTGATAATGCTGAGTGAGAGCAGCCATGGAGGTGAGTTCACACATAATGTTTCAGGTGAAGCAAGGGAAAGAGCAGCCCTTTCTGTTCCTGGCAAATATCTTTGCAAGGACCTGTGTAGATGGCACTCTTTTACACAGAAAAGGTGAAGCCTGCACAAATGTAGCAACTAGTTTTTTTTGAGTTCACCTCAAGAACAAGCGAGGTCTCTATTTCCATCAGCACCCTGCTTAGCCAGAACTGCAGGATACTGTACCAGTGAGTGCTTTGGCAGTAGTGATGCTCTGCGAGTAGGCAGATCATACACTCCATACACATTTGATCCCAGAACAAAATGTGGTATCCCAACAAGAACAGAGGCCTGTGAAGCACCTTAACACCTCTAGTGATGTTTGCAAACACTGCTTTGTTAAAGCTACTCTTTATCACAGAGCTGTGCTGGTAGAGGTGTTGGTCTGAAGCTTCCTTCTAGGTCCTTCCCTTGCAGACCTATGTCAGAAACTCATAGTACAGCTCCTCGTTGCTGTGGTTCAGTCTGGTGCTTTCGCCATGCTTCTCCCCTCTTCTGAACATCTGTTGAAACCTTTTTTTTTTTTTTTTTTTTTTTGATGCAGAGTTGAAGAAATCCTAGCCCTGTAGCTGGGCTGCTCTGTGGCTATGCCCTGCTGAGCTGAGGGACATCCTAACACTCCATGCCACAGAGGAACCATCTGGAAGGTTCCAGAGAACCTTCTCATTTATGTTCTGTCCTTCCTGGGTTTTTAGTCCAAGTGAAGACCCTACCTGACTCCAGACAGGTCTTTAGGTAAGGCCAGCAGCCCGGTGCAGAGGGAGGCTTTAGGAAGTGGAGGTGAGAGGTATAAGTGACAGCTCTTCAAAACTCTGTGCTGAAAGCCTACCCCACTGACTTCATCAGGCTTCCCTGACATTCACTGCTGTGCAGACCCAAGCACAGAGGAAGTCCTAGGGACTCCCTAAATCCCTTCTAAGCCTTCAGAGAAGACTCTGTTCCCAGTGCCCCAGGGTGTTCATATTCTTAAATGTCACAGATGTGCATCCTTTTAGAAAGGATAAGAAAGCATGCATGGAGTGCACCAGTTTCAAGCATTCCTAACATTAAGCCTGTTGAAAGATATTTATTATTTTATTTTATTTTATTTATTTTCTTTTATTTTTATTTTTTTTATTTTTTTTTAATTTTACTGTTCGTTTTCCTTCACGTGTCTTAGAATTACCTGTGCTTGGGATTTCCGGTATCTGAAAAGTTTTTGAAAGTCTTTTGTTCTTCACATTTTAATTATCTCAAAATAGCCAAACCGAACTGCTTCATAAAGGAGAGAAATACACTACCTTTGAGAGAGTAGACCGGAACATTTCAGACTGAAGGATTTTGTTTGAGCAAATCAGGTGCAATGAAAGGCAGAGGTGCTGAAACACGTACATGAATTCTCAGCCTAGTTCTGAAAGCCATTTTTAGCAGTTAGGTCTTGCTGAGTTTTATCTGAGAGAGGGCAACTTTTTAAAGCTACCTCAGCACTTAATATGTAAAAGATACCACCGGGACTTTCAAATACACCAGAGAAGTTGATGAAATTCAGGACTCCTCCCCCCTCTAGCACTTAGCCCACTGGGGTCTAACCCAGCCGAGACCTTCCCCCAGCTGTAGGGGCCACAATGTATTGGAGAAGCTGATAGCGAGGACCCCAGCTTTGTCCTGGAGAGCCTAAGAGCTGTCACAAAACTGACAGTGTGGTCATTCTGGACTGCAGCCCTGGCTGATCTCAGGCGAAGTATTAAACCTGCCGGGGGACTGGCACCACCCGTGTGGGATGTTTTTTTCTCCATGTCAGAAGACTTGCAGCAGGGACACGTCACGATGCAGCAGGAGGCAGAGCACGGTGAGCGGCCCTTCTTTTGCTTCCTTCTTCCCTTTAGGTCACACAGTTATTTTAACAAAGAGGTACAGTTCTCACACCAAACCCCAACTCCACCCTCTTGTGTAAGCATTCCCCCAGCAGCACGGCGCTGTGTTCTGCAGCCGATTTGGTGGGGTAGAGATATGGGGCTGCTTTTACTCCATGTGTATGAATGGCTGCTCTTAGGGCTCTGTTTAAGCTGAAAAACTCAAGGGCACATAGTTGTCTCAATGAAGGGCAAGCACAGCTTTGCTGTATGCCAAAATACCGCTGCATTCAGGGAGAGATAGCTGCAGTATTTGTGTGAGAATGGCATGCCTAACACTCAACAGCTCAAGACTGCGGGTCTCTGGCTAAAATCTATGGCCCATATCACCTGACACAGACCAGTCTTTCACTTCTTGAAAAATCCAGGTGACAAGAAGTCACAAATAGTTCACAAGACCTGCTTCAAACATTCCAGAGAGAGCAGGTTTTAGGGCAGGGCCGTGGTCGGATGTGCTGCTGTAGCTGCAGGTGACAGGGTGACCTGCTCCATGAGACCTGCGACGTCCAGCACCACCACACAGCTGGCTGGTCTTTTACACAGCCAGTCCAAACAACCCAGTTTAGATATCCATTTAAGCAAAGCTGGATGATTATTACAGCCATCCATGTGCACTTGCAAGTTATGATGGCCAGACAGAATGAGTAGAAGTCTCTGAAAATTATCTACTTGAATTTGAGCATATCCTTAAGTGGTATTGAAATCAATATGGAGTAAACCCATACGCTGCTACTTGGTTTCTCTTCTTTGAGGATTTTAAAAAGCCATTGTATGCAAATGCCTTACAACTTCAATTCTGCGTGTCTTCCTCAGTCCTTAGGAGCTCTCCAGTGTAGCCATTCGATGACTGTAGGATGCGGCTTTTGAAACCTAGAGACAATAAGGTATGTGTGTAACACTCCCTTATTCATGCAATTTTATTGCTGTGTTCGTAGTGAAGAATGTATTGTCAGGTGGTGGCATTCACGGCAGAATTAACAGCAGTGTTTTATAACTACACACACACTTTGATAAGCACAGAAGATTTAGTACCTAAGTCCAAGAATTCTCAGTTGTTGAAGGCAATAGGAGGTCTGTTGAATAAAACTCCCAGATGAATAACACTCTCAGAGGACCCAAAACAAAGCACCGTTTCCACACTTCCACAGGAGTTGCCATACTCCCCCTGCCACCCCATTCTGTACCAAAGTCCTGATAGACCCTGTTCACTTCAGATGGAAAATAAGTCACTCCTGAACTCAACCTTAGCTTGGTGATTAATCTTGAGTATGTGAGTGGGATATACGAGGTTTTTGTCAGAGAGAAAGGAATGTTACTTCAGGACAGGAGGCACTTCATTCCCTTCTACCTCGTAAATCCATGGGCAACAGAAACTGCATTTTATTTATCTTTTTATTTACCTGGTCTCCAGGAACCTACGTTTTATTTGTTCCAAAGGTGTCAGTAGAAAGTGACTCACTTTTCCTTTTCAGCAGAGACCCAGCTGGCCTGTACCAAATGTTTGTTGTCAGTCGATTGGTACGTTAACCAAGGTGTGTTGTGTTTGTTCTTTAACCTTAGTCTCTTCCAGTGGGTCTTTCAGAAGGGGTCAGGAGTATAATACATTCTCTAACAGAGATCAGGAGGGATTTTCTTTACAGAAATGAAGCAAATAAAAAATACATGGTGTCAAAATCTTCCATTGCATATCTGGAGAATAAGAAAATAGAATAATAAAGTACGTGGGATTTTCTCTGCATCCCCTTGCTTTCTTTCAGTTCATTTGAATCCAGATTCTTTTTGGGAGGAGGAATGCAAACACATTTCCTAAGACTGCAAAGACCTTATCACCTAAGAAGACTGTCAGAGAAAAACAGTTCAGTATCCTGAAGTCTGCATACCTTCAGATGCAAGAACAAGGGATTAAACTTCAGTGATTCCTTAATGGATTAAGTTTAGGGACAATTATGAACAACTTACTACAGCCTTTTGCTGGGAAAGACGGGTGATAGACTTCTGAGAAATGCTGTGTGATAGGATAAGATGGGGACTTCCCTGTGAATATGAAAATCACAGGACAGTTAATGGGGAAGAAGACCAGCTAGCAAGGGGAGTTGGGAACAGGTTCACTTAAACTGAGTCTTTCACGTTTGGGAAGTTGGTGCTGGGTTTGGCCAGGGGCTGCTTCCAGGGATCATCACCAAGAAGCACGTTGTTTTCACTGAATTACTGAATGGCTGAGGTTAGAAGGGACCTCTGGAAATCATCTAGTCCAACCTCCCTGCTCAAACGAGGTAACCTAGGGCATGTTGCACAGGATGGTGTCCAGTTGGGGTTTGAATATTGCCAGAGAAAGAGACTCCGCAGCCTCTCTGGACAACCTGTTTGATTGCTCTGCCACCCTGACAGAAAAAAGTCAGTGTTAACAGGCAGTACTGACAATCTAAGTGCCATTCTCATGATACTTGGTGTTTCTCATTAAGGTCTTGTGCCTCTGACCCTGTTAGAACTTTGACTTTCAACAAGCAGCAAAATGAATTTGTAGGTGTTGGGTATAAGAACATGTTATCTGAAGGTAAGTGGAAGGGTGTAACCTAAAAGGTCTCAAAATAATTATGAAAAAATAAAATAAAATGAAATTAATCTGACTGTGGCTGGCATTTCTGTGATTCTATTCTGCTCGTGTCTCTGGGTGAGTAATCCTAATTTCCTGCCCACCTGTTGCCAAATGAAGCAAGTGCTAACCTTCAAGATTAAATAAGAACCCACATACTGGACCTTTGGACCTCTGACAGATAATTCCGATATGGAAGGGACATCATGCAGTCCAGGGGAACAACAGCTCTATTCACTGGCAAAACGGTGAGGCTCAGTGCCTAGTATGCTGAGGGGCACAGCTCACCGTAGGCTAGACAATGCCTCTTGACAATGGACTGACTTGAGCATTTTTATAACACTGCTGCTTTAATCTGCCAGTCCAAGATTTTGTTCCAACTTCAGCAGCAAGCACTGCGCAACGGGAAAGCTGCAGCAGAATACTTACTGGTGAATACAGGGCTTGGAGGACACTTCTCTTTGACTGTGGAACAATGCGTGCTTGGAGCTGGTGAGAGCTGGGAGGCTGAGTTTTTATTGTTTGCAGGACAGTTAGTGAGCAAAGCAGCGATGAGATTGTGGAGACATGTCGTGACCTCAGCTCTCCTGAGCAACCTTCACTGGCAAACAGGAGCTGACTTCAGAAGATGAGCTGTAGCTGCAGTGTTTTTCATGGGAGAGCCCAAAGCTGGAGTTTCAGTGCAGAAGGTGCCATTAAACCTTGGGTTGTCCTTGCTCCAGCAGGGCTTCTGGTCATGATTGCTCCTCACTGAAGCCAGATGAGATTTCAATCTGTTTATCTGTTCTTCAGTGTATTTTTCAGTTGTTTTATTTCCCCTCTCTGCCTGGGCATAAGTGATGGGAAAATTCCTGTCCCACTGAGCAGAAGAGGCATTGCCCAGGCATTCAGGATATGGGAGAAGATTCTCACTGACAGTGTGTAGCATGCTGGTACATCTGTTTCAGGGCCTGCTCTGAGGCACTGAGGACACACTCCACCTGTCACATATATCTATCTGTTGGGATGCTGCCTCACTACAGCTTGCAAGCCCCAGATCTAGGAGCTTGAACTGCATTTTTTTTTTTTTTTCTAGTAGAAGTTCATCTGAAGGGCACAACATGATCAACCATCATGTTGCTGCTTATGCAGCTGTTAACTGCATGCTATCCTAAACTCCCCTGTCAGGGACAGATCATTCTGGGCACCTGAGGATTAAAGATGGGACAAACTACTGAAGTGCCCAGCCCCTCCTGGGCTCTGAAGAGCCTCTGTCTGGTAGCCTTTGGCAGGGTTTAACTTTGCAAAAGCATCTTCCTGTGTATTTTTAAAAATGTCTTTGATGGTAAGGTAGTGTATGGGGGATTTTTTATCCCAAAAGGTCTGATTTTTTTTGCACCTTCTAGCAAAGCAGAAAAACAAACAAACAAACAAACAACAACAACAAAACTGCTTCTGAAACTTCTGGAGACATTTGCTTGTTTAGAATTGAGCATCTGCTAAAAACTCTGAGGCATCAAGGCAATTAATGGTCTTCTCCATTAAATTTGTTTCACTTGATGTTTTTTTCAGATGTTTGCATTCATCAATCTTTTCTGCATTGATTATCTCCGTTTGTAAATGTGAAGCTACATTTTCCACTCTAGGTTTTATTGATATGGTATTTCTGAAGGTGACGATGGTATCCTATGATGCAAGACACGGATAGGAAATTTACACCACAGCTCCTACCTCAGACAACAAACAGACCTGATACCAGAGCTCTCATCATGAGGATAGACCAGATGGTGAGAGCAGGACAATGAAATAACATATGGACCTTGGCAGGAAAATCTTAGCTCCTCTGCAGGAGTCAATGAGGACAATGTTTAGTTGTCTAGAAATAGTGTAAAAAGGTCCCCAAATGTGGCATTTTGTATAGTCTGTTTCCATCTCTAGGCAAGGTGTTACACTACTGCTCTGTTCACCAGGCAATGCTACTTCCAGGCCCTGGACCATTTAATAAATAGTCTTGATTGCTACTGTCAGTGAGGGCAATCTTTCCGCTTCTCTAACCACCAGTTCTGAGTAGTCAATTATTGAACTCTGTGAGTTAAAAATAAACACAATGCAGTAGCTCTGAGGACACCTTCTGTTTTACACAAGGTAACTAAAACGTGTTTCTTAGCTGGTGTCAGTCATGCAGGAAAATTTTCAATGCGAGCCAGTTCTAACTGGTCTTTAAAGGTCATTATTTCTGGGCAAATGTTTGTTTAATAGTGTATGTGTAATTTCCGGTTCTGAACCTGTCTCTTTGGCTCCTTGTCAGATTTTTCTTGGCTGCACAGAGATGTGAGACAGCATTCAGGCCTTCTGTAAGACAGGCACCAGAATTTCAGGTGTCAGGTGCCTGTGCCAGCCCGTGAACAGCAGTCCTACCTCTTGTCCCGCGCTGGTTCTGGGGCGGGGGGCTGACAGCTCCTTGCCCAAGCTGGGGAACAGAGCAGAGATAAGGGCCATGTGCAGCAGCAGGCTGCCTGTGCCCAGGAAACACCCAGGTTGGCATGTCCCAGGCACAGACAAAAGTATTGCTTGCTCTCTTTGTTGGCTGGATCACACCTTAGTGGGGTTTTTCAGAGCTGGCTGAGGCTGGCTATTCAGTCCCATTTTATCTCCAGGGCCTGTTTTTTCCCTCTTCCTTTGATCTATTAGATCCATTTGATCTAATCCTGTGTGGCTGGTTTGCCATTTGACAAGTCTTTATTTTATCAGGACTGTCTTCATTTTACAGTTGGATCCCCACTATACCTTTCAGTTCCTTTGGTATTTCTATAACATTTCTGTCTGGAGACCTAATTCCGGAGCAAATGGTTTATTTTTAGCTTGGATACTTGTATAGGACCAACCATAGTGGACTAGAGATTGGTGAACATTACTAGAAATGGAGTATTTCACAATGAAATTCATAGAATCATAGAATCATTAAGGTTGGAAAAGACCCTCAGGATCATCTGGTCCAACCACCCCCCTACCACCAATGTCACTCACTAAACCATGTCCCTAAGCACCACGTCCAGCCTTTCCTTAAACACCCCCAGGGAGGGTGATGCCACCACCTCCCTGGACAACCTGTTCCAATGCCTGACTGCTCTTTCTGAGGAGAAATGTCTCCTCTTTTCCAACCTAAACCTCCCCTGGTGCAACTTGAGGCCATTCCCTCTAGTCTTATTACTAGTTACCTGTGAGAAGAGGCCGACCCCCAGCTCCCCACACCTTCCTTTCAGGTAGCTGTAGAGAGCAATAAGGTCTTCCCTGAGCCTCCTCTTTTCCAGACTAAACAACCCCAGTTCCCTCAGCCCCTCTTCACAGTGTTCCAGGCCCTTCACCAGCTTTGCAGCCCTTCTCTGGACACCGTCCAGGTCTTCGATGTCCTTCTTGTAGCGAGGGGCCCAAAGCTGAACACAGCACTTGAGGTGCGGCCTCACCAGCACTGAGTACAGGGGGATGATCACCTCCCTGGTCCTGCTGGCTGCACTATTCCTGGTACAAGCCAGGATGTCATTGGCTTTCTTGGCCATCTGGGCATACTGCCAGCTCATGTTCAGGTGAGCATTGACCAACACCTGGAGACCCTTTTCCTCTGCAGAGCTTCCGACCACTCTGCCCCAAGCCTGTAGCACTCCCTGGGCTTGTTGTGACCAGGTGCAGGACCCGGCACTTAGCCATGCTGAACCTCATCCCATTGGCCTCTGCCCATCGACCCAACCTGTCCAGGTCTCTCGGCAAGGCCTTCCTTCCCTCTGTCAGACTGACATTTCCACACAACTTGGTGTCATCTGCAAACTTTCTGAGGGTGCACTCAATTTCCTCATCTAAATCATCAATAAAGATATTAACAGGAATTCAACAGGAAGCAACAGGGACTTTTATTTTAGTACCATGGCAAAGCTGAAGTTTACTTTCATTTAAGGTGACTGAAAGCTCACCAAGTAAAAATTTCCATCCTGCTGACCACCTAGAGCTCTTAAGAGTTTTGTTTTGGGACAAAAAGTTTCATTTATCTCATTTTTGTTTAACATTCAGCTGAACTAAAGTAATGAACACTTGATTCAGAATGAAAATGTAAACATTTTTGACGCAGTGAATATCTGACATTATGGAGGGAAACAAAACCTTTCTTGCTGACTAGATTTGCATTTCAGTAAATGATTTGTTTCACTGAAATATTTCCCTTTTTCAGCATTTTCAGTTGAATTTTCGTGTTCCACTTTGCATTTCAGTAGGGGCTTAAGAAAACATTTACCAGCTCATTCTGGGAACAGCTGCTAACGCTCCGCCTGGCACAGCAAATTTGGCTTCTCCAGCTATATTTTATTTTCTGTAAATTCAAGGAGAGTGATGTCATCTAAAAAGCTCCCTCTCAACAATGAAAAGATCTCTGTATGTGTAACCAACCAACCCAAACCTATGTCATTGTCTTGTAGGATTTGCTGTCCTCAGGAGACAAAGCCACAGACCGAGACAGGGAGGCCAGAGAAAATTTCAGTGACTTAGACTGTTCGCAAAAATGATAGAGGCTTTTAGGACATAGCCAGGATATCTGCATGGGTCTTTTCTTCCTCTTACTATTGTCATAATCCTTCATAAACACTGTGCTTTAATATCTAGCAACCAGGAATTGTTGATGGGATACAGATGTGTGAACCACTGTGCTTGTTGGCACAAAGTGTTGCAAATCTTTACTGGCAAAACCTTTTAACTTGCCTCTTTTTGAGACAAGGTAGCTGTGCGGGTGGATCAAAGGAACTGGTAAGGGAGATAGTGTCAAAGGTCACACAGAAGCTATCCCCAGCTCCACTGTCTTTGCTGGGTCTGGGAGAAGGTCCATCAGGCACCCTGGCAGTCATTTAACAAATACTACATGCTCTTATAGTGGAAATCTTGTATGAGGTTCACAGCTTTGCTGCAATGTCAGAAGCCAACTGTTATCCCACAAGTGCTGGCACTGAAGCACATCGCTTTGTCAGTAACACCAGCACACTGTTCTGGTATGTCCAAGACTAGCAGAAAGCCTGTCTTGGAGTTCTGTACCTTTGGATGAGACATGGTATAAGTCAGCTCATGAATTTAAGTTTAGTATATACCTCCTTAGTGTTAAGATCTGTTTGCTTGTCAGATGCTCCAAGAACATTAACTAATGATAATTAACCCAAAGACTGACACAAAATACTGTATTGAAGAAAGCTTGTGCATGCATTGTAGTCTGCCATTCAAAGAGGAACTGGAGAAGAAATATTCATGAGCTCTGAGAACTGCATTCTGAACTTTGTTTACTCTGTTCAAAGACTAAATCACAGAATCACAGAATCACAGAAACATCTAGGTTGGAAGAGACCTCCAAAATCACCTAGTGCAAACTCTGACCTAACAGTAACAAGTCCTCCACTAAACCATATCCCTAAGCTCTACATCTAAATGTCTTTTAAAGACCTCCAAGGATGGTGACTCAACCACTTCCCTGGGCAGCCTATTCCAATGCCTAAAATTCAGCTTAGAAGCCATTATCTGTATACTGAACATCAGTATACACAGTTTCCTCCTACTAAGAAGAAATGGGTCAAAACTGGGTACCTCTGAACCCTAAACATTCAGAAATACTCAGTTACTTTGCAACATATTTTTTGAGTCTTCTCTGTGAAAAGTACATTCAGTCCTCTGCATTTAAAAAATACTGATATTTACTTTAAAATGATAGAACTATATATTTTTTCCGTCTGCTTCTTGTCTTTGAGTTTTTGAATCTTTTGCTTGTCCTCTTTTTTTTTTTTTTTTCATTTTTATTTATTTTATTTTTTTCCAAGATTTCTCTGCAAATGTAATGGTTTGAACCTTAATCTTGGTTAATAGGGAGCCAGTCAGATGATGTGACTTCAGGAGCTGGGACATTTGGAAACAAATGTTCCAGCGTTATTTAGTAGATTCTTCCCTCTTGAAACAGTACCACAGTAAATATTTGAGGGTCCGTATCAGGCTCCTGGAATGGTGTGAATTGTCTGTTCAGTGGACAATGTGTCTCAGACCATGGTTGTTTAAACCACAAAGCAATTGCTTCTGCACAAAGCATTCCTTATTTTTATACAGAGAGCAGAAATTCCTTTTTCAGTGTGGTAGCAAACAAACAAACCCTGCCACTTTCCCAGGGTTAACTGAATGGAAAGCTGGGGTGACCCTGCCCCAGCAGGGTCTCATTTTGCAGGAGAAGTAGAACACAGTATCAGCTTTCCCTTGTACTTTTTCACATCAGCAGAGGCAGGAACCATTACTGCAAGGTGATCTGTGTTCCTGTAACTGCATCGTGATCACCCCCTGGACACTCCTCAGCCCAGAGCAGAGCAGGCTGAGGGGAGGCCTCATGGCGGCCTGCAGCTCCCTCACCAGGGGAGCGGAGGGGCAGGCGCTGAGCTCTGCTCTCTGGGGACAGCGACAGGACCCGAGGGCACGGCATGGAGCTGGGACAGGGGAGGGTCAGGCTGGGGGTTAGGGAAAGGTTCTGCACCCAGAGGGTGGTCGGGCACTGGGACAGGCTCCCCAGGGCAGTGATCATGGCACTGAGCCTGCTGGAGTTAAGCAGTATTTTGGACAATGCTTTCAGACATATGGTCTGATTTTGGGTGGTCCTGTGTGGAGGAGCCAGGAGTTGGACTCGATGCTCCTTGTGGGTTCCCTCCAACTCGGGATATTCTATGATCCTATGATTCTTTGCAGATGGCGCCATAGCCTGGGGATGGCTGGCAGAAGCTAGAGGGTGTCAAAGAAGGACTGGACTCTGACCTTTTGCTCCTGTCCTCTATTCCCCCTCTGTTGTTCACTGGCAACTCCATTCTTTTTTCAGTCTAGAAGGGAACGGAAAGGGCTTTTCTCAGCAAGGTAAGTGAGATTTCCTCCAAAATATTCCCCAGTGAACTGATAAAAAAATAGGTCTCTGTTGTAGCTTAAGACCAACCAACCCTACAATTGTCACACACCTGGAATGTGGATTGGAGAATCTCTACTGCCAGAGTGGAACCTCTCTGCTGGAGCCTGTGGGCTGTTTCTCAGACAGCTACTTTTGGGAAGGAAGAAGAGTTGCAAAGGTCTCCCTAACAAGCAACAAACTCCAACTGAAAGACTGCCCTCCTATCCCTTTCTTGTTGCAGTCAGGCAATGGGAAATGCAAGATGTCTGGGAACAGTTTTCCCTCCTGTAAAGGCAAACCTATCCGGCAAAATCAATTCAGGCATTGTGACAGGGGACAAAGCAACCTTATTGTCACAGCAGGTTGTGATTGCATCCAGTCTACCAGAACACGTTGGGATTGGCCACTGCAGTAAGAAAAACAGTAAAGTCTTTGAATATGTAGGGGAGTAAATAGTGAGCCAAGAAGTTTGTCTCTAAAATGAACTGAGCCATGTTTTGTTGTTTCACTAAAACATATTAGCAAGTGAGTTGGAATTTCTCCAGGAACCTACCAATCCAGCCAAGTCCAGTGAAGCATTTACAAGGTTGTGCAAACATGTCCTGTGCAACAGTACATTTCTCTGAAAGCCTCCAACAGAAGTCTGTCATTGCTGTACTAAATGCTGTGAATACACCCAACTAGCCCTTTCATCAAATTCTTCCCTTTGAAAGGGAAAAAAAATAGGGAACGGCAGGAGGGATGTAAAGCCATAGAGAGAGTAAAATATTTGCCTCAAAAGTTAGTGACTATGCCAGGAGCATGGCCTGCATTTCTAGACTTCAGTCATCAACCATTCTGTTGAACGACACTTCCCTCATGGTTTTGTGTTAAGGTTGTGTCTGAAGCCACTAGAATCACACCCACCCTTATGAAATAGTTCTGTTGCTGAATTAAGGCAGTATGTTTGGTTCTGTCAGGCTTAGGTCTCTAGAGGGAGAATAGAGGGAGAACTAAATGTCACTGTGCATTGACTAGTCAGGAAGAGAAATAACTTTGCC
>NC_048926.1:54985403-55018015 GCF_011077185.1 Oxyura jamaicensis | reverse complement strand
TTCCTTCCTTCCTTCCTTCCTTCCTTCCTTCCTTCCTTTTTTTATTTTTTGAAAAAAGAAGAGTTGTTCACCAAAATGGGATTTTCCTAAAAATTCACAGGGTTTTATAACAGTTGCAGACAGCTGAAGGTTGTTTTGTTAGGGGACCAGGCAGGACTTGAGTATGCTTCTCACAGTCCAACAAACTGGCCTCCCTACTTGCACTGGAAGGCTTTTCCAGAACATTTTCCTCACCAGGAAGAGGAATGAAAAACAAGAGTCATAGTGTGGTTGCCAAATGGAGCCCTCCCTTCGTACATTGGGCCAGGGGATGGCTCCTTTAGCTTGCTGCAAGGAGCTGGCAAGCTGTCCTCATTTCTGCAGACAGGAGGAGCAGGAAGTTTCAGCTTACGCTAGGTCTGAGGAAGTGCAAAGGGACAGTACAGCAAGCCAAAGTGGGAGCAGAAACCAGACAGCTCAGCCTGGTGGAGAGTCCCCTCCTTCCCTAGGCTGCCGGCAGTGGAGGAGGAGGTGGGGGGAAGAGTATGGACAGTAGGCCTTACCTTGTAAGATAGGCAGAGCCTGCCATCACAGAGGCACAGGGAGACACCATAAAGTGTGTGAGAGTGAGGGACAAGATTTTGGTAGCTCACCAGTCATCCTGGAGAGTCCCTTGGCCCACACTTAAAGCAGCTCTCAGCAAAGCATGTCATGGCTAGGCTGGGCTGGGCCTCAGGAAAGATGTGGTCACCACCCTTGTCTGATGGCCTCGCACTCCCTGATGCTGTCAGAAAGCTGGAACAGAAGGGGCACACGCCCAGACAGGGGCACATTCCCACCCATAGCACAAACAGCAACTTCTGGGAAAGGCAGAGCTGGGCACAGAGTCCTAGTTTGAGGGTAAGCCAAGAAGAAGTGGAGGAATTAGGGTTCAAGTGATGACTGGGCGGTGTGGAGGCTAACACTCAAATTTCTTACCTCCTCTTGTGCTCTAGGATAGGTGTATGTTATGCCTCCTTTGGAAATGAGATCACAGATTTACCACCTTTCCCATTTCCTTTCTTTTCCTAATGCAACTATTTTGCAAGGCTTTAGATTTTGGTTAGTCACTCCTGTCATAGGAAGCAGACACCCAGAAGCTGTACATAAATGAAACTCAAGAAGTGCCGAGCCGTCCCATACTAGTGAAACTGAATCTGTGCTGGCTCCTGCTGAGTGACAGTTGGGCTGTATGCGTTCCACAATGAATTTTAGTCCTACATTTTTGGGTTCTTCTCTCTCCTTATGCTCTGTTATTTAGCACAATAATGATCTCTGGTGCCAGGATTTCCCATAGCGTTAAGTCCCCTGAAAAACGTTTTACAGCTGTGAAACTAAACCGTCGTCAGGAAAAGAGTTTCTATTCTACATGCCAGTGCCAGCCACCTTGAATTTCTTGCATTAGTGCACATAAATACCACATTTCAGGCTTCGCACAGCTGATTCACCACTTGGGTAAATTCTTCCCTCCCTCACTAACTGGGGTTTGCTTTGGCACAGCTAAAGAACTTGATTGCAGGATGGCAGTCCTCATCCTGTTGCCCATAATTCATCAGACTACTGTTCTCTCCTTTGAGAGACGTGCTAGGGATGGTTGCAAGCCTTTGTCAATAACATGTCAGGGTGCTGGGCACCCATGATACCATGTTTTGTGGAACAGGGCTGCTAGGCATGAGTAGGTGAGGTGTTGCAGATGAGGAAGAACCTATTGGAGGAGGGTGGCAGATCATAGGTGAGGAATGGGGAAGTGACAATGCCAGGAATTGCCTTGTGAAGACTTCAGCAGTCACTTGGGACGGCAGGACCATGGGCAGCAGGTTGGACTGTTTGGTCCATGGCTTGGCTGGCAGGTACAGAGAGTTTGGCCTGAGGAGGCCCAGGCTGCTTCTCACTGATGAAGACGCCACCCTGAGCAATAACACAGCTACAGTGTGTATGGGGGAGAGCCCGCACAGTCTGTCCTGTCACGGGACATGCAAACACACATGCCACACTGGATGATTCTTACAGGAAGGCTACAGTCCTATTAATGTGTGTCACTCCAGGTCTGCCCTTCTGTCCATAGAAGAGATTCAGCTTGTCCACTGATGGCTCACTTGAAACACCCACTCACCAAACTAAGTTTAATATTTACCCCACCTTGAACTCCAGTGCTCTCCCCTTACCCCATTCCTGCCTCATAATTAGTACCTGTTCTTCCAAAGACCTTACTCCTTTCCACCTCACTTTCACCTCCTGTCCCAGTTCTTAATAAATAAATAAATAAATAAAATCTGTCCTGAGGAGGTGCAGGAGTGCCCGAGCAACCCGGTTCCTTTTGTATCTGTCACTGAGGAGCACAGCTCAATTTCCACGCTGAAATTACCAACCCTCATTATCATGCCTGGCAATTACATCTTGTGGTGTAACACTGACACCCAGTGGCCAATAAATAAAGTCACTATCCCCTGAAAGTCTGCCTTGCTCTGGGCTTTCTTTGAATTTCAGGGGCCTGGGTTTCCTGTGTGCTAGTCTTTTAAGACTGAGGCAAAGAAGGCATTGAATACCTTGGCCTTTTCTGTGACTACTGTCATCATTGTTCATATTCCCTTCTTCCTAGCCTTCCTTTTGCTGTTTATGTTCCTGAAGAATCTCTTCTCATTGCTCTTCATGTCCCTTGTCAAGTTTATCTCCAGATAGTCTTTGGCTTTTCTAATCCTATTCCTGTATGATCAGACAGCATCTCTATATACCTCCTAAGCCACAGCTCTTCCTAGTCCAAGGTGTTCTCACAGAGGAGCTTTCTCCATGCTTAGAAGGAACCCAAAACTGATATACTTGACCCTGATGAAATTTGTGGTGTGCTGAGACTGCAGCTGTTGACACTGACAACTTAAAAATGCTTCCCCCAGGCTGTTTCCTATCTCATGCTTAAATGCTAAGCTTTATAGGACTGAGATGAGTATTTTTTTTCCCAGAACTGCTGGAAGACACACTCTGTAACCGCTTATGAGGATGTCAAGGGCTTTGCTATTAAATAACCCAAAGGTATCCAATGAAGAAACTTTCCAAATAGAAAAAGAAACTCCTGTAATGTTTGCCAGAAAAGTTAGGAGAGAGTTGTCTTACCTGTAGCCGTACCTGGTTATGATGTGCCTAGGATATCCAGATTTTTTCTTTCATTATAACAGCTGGATTCTTTTCCTCTGCAGGGTACATATTCCTACTCCATTAAAAAAGCCAGTGGGATCATTGCTGCCCTGAGTGACATATGCTCCAATCCAGTGATTTTATAAATTATTCTGTAGCTCAGAACCCAATTCACCTCACTCAACTCCAGCAAAACTGTATTAACAGCAAGGCTGGAGGGAGCAATTCAAAATCCAGCTAATGAATGCTGCTGAGAAAGGTCACTGCTCATGAGAAGTTAATTTTAGCAAATAATTTTATTTAGGCCAACTCTAACAGCCAGATTTGTGTTAGTTTTATGAGCTATGGTCTCCCTAAGCATTATTTAATTTGGTTTGGTGCTCAACTGCTAAACTGCTGATGAAACTGGAGTTTCAAGTTCAGCACCTGTTTCTGAAATGCATTTTAATGTCATTTATAAAATTCAGCTCTGCTGAGTTGTAACTGCACACTGGCATTGTGTTGATGAGGTTGGCTGACAATGATCCTGCAAACAGGTTGGCTGAGGGGAGGCCTCATGGCGGCCTGCAGCTCCCTCACGAGGGGAGCGGAGGGGCAGGCGCTGAGCTCTGCTCTCTGGTGACAGCGACAGGACCCGAGGGCATGGCATGGAGCTGGGACAGGGGAGGGTCAGGCTGGGTGTTAGGGAAAGGTTCTGCACCCAGAGGGTGGTTGGGCACTGGGACAGGCTCCCCAGGGCAGTGGTTATGGCACCAACCCTGCCAGAGTTCAGTAAGTATTTGGACAACGCTCTCAGACATATGGTCTTATTTTTGTGTGGTTCTTCAGGGGCCCAGGAGTTGGATGTGATGATCCTTGTGGGTCCCTTCCAACTCAGATATTCTGATTCTATGCTTTTATAATATCCGATCAGCATTTCTTGTGTTGTAACTTGTACACATTGCCTTTTGTACTGTCCTCATGCCACTCTGTGAAGAGTCTGCCTCTGTCTTTTCTGTACCCTCTGATCTTACAGTTGCTGACAGCCATGAAGCCACTTTACCTTCTCTTTCTAGGCTGAACAGATCCAGTTGCTTCAGCCTCTCAAAGAATCTTAGAATTTTCATTTTACTACATGCCCATGTGAATGATTTCTGACTGCATTTTTTCACTGCTAAGTGCCATTGCTGGCTGCTTGCTCCTATTTCCTGTGCACCCTCATGGCACCAAGACACCAAGCATTAACCATACAAATGCTATGGAGTGATTTTCCCCCCCCCCCCCCCCCCCCCTTCTCATACTGAGAGTTCATGTAGGCTTTTAGAAGATAAATGCACCAAAGTGTGGGATTATACTCAATAGGTTTAAGTGGGACTAGTACATGAGCTCATTTGGTCTCTTGAACAGAAAAGTCTGCCTGAACTGAATTTACCTCTGTGAACAGTTTCACCAAAGTCAAAGATATGATTTTTAGAATACAGTGTTAGCTTGAAAATGATAACCATTTCGTTATGGGGTATTTGAAGGAAGACAGTTATGAAGTATGATTTTTTCCTTGGATTTTTTTCCTGGTATGTTCTGCAGCTTAAACGATTTCTCAGAGGTATCACAAAAATAGGAATTTTTGAAAAAAAAAAAAAAGACTATTTTCTTGAAAGTTGAAGAAGTAAGATTTCCAAGTCTAAAAAGCCTTTTCCACTACTGGGCTGCAGAATTTGACTTTAACTCTAATTTACTGTAAGCTGCTCAGGGCAATTTGCAAACAGAGAAAAAGATAAGATTCATCATCTACAATATTTACTCTGAATTATTTGCTAAGCTCCATAGAGGGAGCTGATATTCCTGCTAAAGCTCTCTAACGTCTGCCTGTTGGTTCTTCCTGCCAGACTTGTATCTTTCAGATATAAGTAAACATTGACTTACAAGGAAAAATATATTACAAAATACACCTCCCCCTTCCCACCCTTCTAGGTCATGAATTGTCTGTGAATGGATAACGAAATCTTATTTTTTATTTTTTTATTTTTTTTTTTGGCAAGCCTTTGTGAACTGTAGCTAACCTTGATTCACAGAATTCACAACCCTCTTTGATCAGTCCTGGAGGCCCCACTGGAATATTGAGTTACTTCCTTGATGACTGAAATTATGAATGGCGTTTATGAGAATTTCAAATGACAGTATAATTTCTGAAAACTAAGAAGCACTAAAAATGGATCCTTGTATATAAAAGTAAAAGTTAAACTCATTAAACAGTTTGAAGGCTGAACAGAAATATCTGTGGAAAATTAGGTTGGACTTTGATAGGTTTACACAAAGTTCATTGTGGGAGAATGCAGGACTGTAGGGAAATAATTAGAATAACAGGTAAACTCTCAGGCATTTATGATAACATGTGGAAAAAATTTATATATGGCATTACTTAATAAAAAATGAACACCAACGTATTTAACCTTGTTTTTCAGTCACTCTCAGAGTCTCCATCTGTCTCTCCCTCTATTTTCTCTGGCTCTCTTTCTCTCTATTTACTTTTTCTCTTTCTCCCTCTTCTTTCTCTCCCTACTCTTTCTACCTTTATGTTTTTCTGTCTGCTCTGTCACCCTTTGTCATTTCTCTCTCCTTGTTTTCCACTCTGTCTTCTTCTCCCTTCTCTCTTTTCCTCTCGTCCCCTCTCCTTGCTCTTTCTCTCTTTCCCATGTCTGTCTGTCTGTGTCAGTGTCTGTGTCTGAGTGTGTCTGTCTGTCTCTGTCTCTCCAAATGATTGCCTAAATGTGGAGCAGAACTTTTGCTCCCCAGAACTTCCCTGTTTTTCTTGTGCTACTGGGTGGTCTTATTAAAGATACTTTTTCCTCCTTACAATCCCGCCTGGCTAAGCATGTTGTAAGGCAACCAGAGAATCACGGATATTTTAAGCCTACAGGGGATCAAGAAACAATTGTCTCAGTTGAACTCCCTCCATTAAACACATTATCCCCATCAAGAAAGGGGTACTCAGGAGTGAGACCCTGCAGATGAATTAAATTGTTTGATCAAAATTAGAAAGGTCAAAATGGACTTTGGGAGGCAAAATCTCCTTCTCCTAGTACAGAATATCTGATAAAACCAGGAAGCAATCTACTGAAAAGTGATGTAATTAACTTGGGGTAAGTGTAACTCATCTAGAGGAACCTGGCTGCGTGGTCACGTAAACTGAAAAGTTATCAGAACTCATGAGATCCCAGGAAACTGGAAAAAGGGCTTGTCAAAACAGATGCTGTATGATCATTTTCTCCAATTTTCCATGTGAAGCCAGGGTGTGAAAAACCTGAATGTTGAACAGCTGGAATTCAGGCTGAGATCTGAGTCCCTGTTCAGAGAACATTCACTGACTTTACAATGGCCTTGTTCAGATATTTCCTTCATCACATTGCTTTGAACCAGGATTTTTCTGAAATTAGCACATGAATTTGTCAGAGTGGGTTGATTCCTTTTTTTAATCCATCTATTACTGAGACTTCTACTTTGTACTTGATTATTGCTCTTGATAAGATGTCTACATATCAGAAATAGTTTCAAGTCATTCCTCTCCTTCTCACACATATATGTCTTGCCAAGGGTAGCAGCACCTTTCCAACTAGTATTTCCCAGGTGTTTTCCAGTGTATTCCACAAAAAACATCCATCTTCAGCTTTCTGGTTTTTGGCCCCTACCCCTTTGGATTTTATCCTCTTGGACTCTTTCTTGCTTTTGCTCTTTCTGTTTCAAAATCATTACTTCCTGACCTTGTCTTAATTCTCTTCTCAAGGATATTTCCAGCTTAGTTTAGTAGAAATTGGTCACAGGTCCATTTAGCCTGACCCAGATTTCTTTTCTGCCTTGATGCTTTGGGTAATTAAAGGCTGTGGAGAAGGGGCCTATATGGCAGTTTTTCCTGATCAAGTGAAACATCACTATTAGATATCATGGTGCTGGACAGAAGGTCTTGCTATGCTCTGTAGGCAGTTGTCCCATATCATATTTCCCAAACTGTCCCAGATGGGTAGTTCAAGTACTACACAACTCTTTCCCCTCCTGTTTTCTGTAGTGATAGTCCTGTACATCTCTGACTGAGACCTTCCTGGCAACTCTCTGTCCCCAGTGCCTCTGGCTTCTCCAGACACCACTCAGAGCAAAGTGACAGAACTGGCAAATCACTCCTTGAGCAACCAGCATCCTGACACCTCCTCATGATTCAGCTTTTGGTGAAGTAGACAGGGCTCTGGGCTAGTACCCAAAACTGGCTGCCAGTGTGGAAAATGTAGGGTGATTTCATTTCCTTCTATCTGACTCTGTCACTGGTGTGAGACACTTGTTTATGTGAGGGTGATTTCCTATATTTTCCCTTTGCAATGGGGTGGGCTAATCCTGTCTTCCTGTAAGGAGCCTGAAAAATCTTTCTAGATGCAAGCATATTGACAAGTCAAGTGCCAAGGCAACCCGAGAGCGAATGCTTCACTTTGGGGGTATTTTGGGAAACTGCTGCTCCCACACATGCCAGCAACCTGTTGTATGTCCCTGAGCAGATCTCTTTCAGGAAAGGACAGGGGTACCAAAGATGACTTCTGCAACAGAATAACATCTCTGTGCAGGACTGAGCCCTTCTTTCACGTCTGCACAGGTCACCCAACACTGGGTGGAAGAGCAAGACAGGAGGATGAGGCTCTCCTTTTCCAGCTTGTCACACCTTTGACATAGGAGCTTTGGCAGATGATGAGGTGTGCAGAGTCTGCTTGTTCCGGGGATGTTTGCTAGTGCAAAGCAAGTGCTGCTCGGAGGAGCACTGCAGGAGAGTTACCCACCTATGCAGAAGGTCTTGGGACATAAAGTACCAGCTTGCCATGCAACTGCAAATAGTGACCCTAGTTCCTATGTTTGGTGAGAGACTCCTATGCTATATTTGTGTTCCTGATAACAACACCCGGCTGCAGAACAGGGCAAAAACAGCAGTCTGCTTGTGTCAGCGGATCATGTCCTCACCCCTGTTGGCAAGTGTCAGAGAAACATGCAGCTGTTACGGTTCTGGTCATTGACAGTTTACGTTTGGTTGAAAGGTCTTCATGCATGCAGCTCATCACGCCTGCTCTAGTCCTCCTTCAGCGGCCAGTCAGGAAGCAAAGTCACACCTTGGAAAGTTCTGGTAACACAAATGGATATACTTCTCTTTGATGAAAATGTCTACAGCGCATGTAACAGCTCTGGGAATTTGGCAAAGAAAAATCATCTTTCAAGTCTAGATGAGTGACAAGGTCAGTCTTATGGTACACTTACCACTGTTACAAATGATCTCTGTTATCTCTGTACACAAATCCAGTCAATCTTTTCTCTGAAGAGAAAGAGCATTTTGTCCTCAGGGTTTCTCTTCTTTCCAAAGTTAAAAAATCTTGATGCTGCTGTCAAAAGGAACTTTTACTTCTTATCCTTTATTGTTCTTTAAGTGAGCTAAGCATTAAAGTTTTACGTCATATTAGAGATATCTGAAGTCTTTCCATGGGGCTACCTTCCTGAAAGCTTATAGGCTCAGGAGCCTGAGATTTGTTGCCAGGACTATAAAGAGGGGATTTGCTTCTTTACAAATAAGGGATTCGAATATATTCAGCCTATTTTTTAAGCTGCCATGGTAAATCAGAAGAGACAATCTGAAAAAAAAAATAAAATTATATAACACAGGGAAAAAGTGGCTTTTAAAAATACCTCCCTCTGAAACAACATCTTGCATTTCAACTTCTGAATCATTATTCTCAAGTATCTGCAAGTGCCCAGTGTGATGGAAATTCACCATGACAACCATCACACCTTATTGTATTTTTATATCCAGGGCATTAAAATCCCGCTATGGTTGTGATTTCTGATACTTCGGTTGATATGTGAAATTCCTTTGGATCCAAACCACCTCATTCATGGACTGTATCAAGCTGCCCATGCAACACTTAAAAGTTGCCTTTCTCGCAGTACACCGTTTCTTGCCTCAGAACAAAGATGCAAAATGTAAGACAACTAAGGCCATTTGTAGTTTCAGTTACATGAGGAGACTTCTTCTGGAAGTGAATTTTGAAACACTGAGCTTCCTACCTGTTACAGTCATGTTCTTTGTCTAAAACAGTACCAATCAGGAGATTATCACCTCAGCTTCCTGGCACCTGCACATCCTGTGCTCCTGCTCTATATATCTCAGTAGGGAAATCAAAATAGGCATTGGTTGTGAGGGCACAGTTTAAAGAAGCACGTCAGTATCCTGATCCCTTTAGTATCCTTCCTGCAAACATCTGCAAATGGGAAGCAAAATAAACACCCGGGGTATTTCTGCCTGTCTCCTATGCTGAGGTGTTTCTCCCTTCTGGGAGTACTCAGTCCGCAAAGGACTCATGGATTAAATCCAGCCAAAACTCTGTGTGCGGTTCCTGGCTTTGCCTAAGTGTAAGAACGCCAGTCAATGAACTTCCAGAGACCTCCCCTTTGGATGATCTCCCTGACATGGACGGTAACTGTCACACAGTTCCACTTATTCTCCCCTGGAAAGGATATGAGAATCAAATTTAGGACTGATCCTTATCTTCTTCCTTCCACAGAGTCTGGAAGTGGTGTCTATGCCACTAGCTGTAGGACGTGTAGATTTTACTCAGCTTTGCTGGAAGCCCTGAGGTACAGACCTTTGAAGGCTAGAATAATATCCTGAGAAAGGATTGCTTGGGGCTTCCCATGTTCTACAGATATCCACATATCTGCAGGATGAGACCCTGGGCTTGATGACTGTATGATGAGAGCTGTGTTGGCTGGTCTTAAGTTGCAATATTTTACTATGAAGGCTTATAATTCAGTATTGCTTTTACTAAATTTGTAAAGGCAATAGACTGAGCCCTACCAGGATTGCTTTGCCTGGATGTATCTTGATGTGCCTGCAGCTTGTTTCATTTGATTCATCAGTAGCAGCATTTTTTTTTTCTAATTAAACAATGGCTTATTTGTTTTGCTTACATTTGTATGATTTTATCACTTTGACATAATGATGTAGCATAGAGAAATACAGATTTGCTGTGACAACAAAGGTCTTGAGAAAGGGAGGCAGAGGCTGTTGTGCAGAGGACCACAGGCACGCCATGATAAGAGATGTGGTACAGGGCTGACAACAGGCAGCAGTAAAAAACTCGCTGGTGGTCACATAGAGAAATGCAGACCTGGACCTGCACAGAACTGGTTGTTTTGAGAGTAATTAAAAGAGCAAAGATTACTGTATGTAAAAGGCATAATTTATAGTAAATTAAGTAGTAATCTGGAGCTGCAGACAAATAAACCAAAAGCAGAATGTAAAAGCATATTAAGAAACATATAAAAACAACCCAGAGTGGATCCTAGCCTGAGAATGAAGAAACAAACCATGAGCATCATATTCCTTCCAGTGAATGATTCCCCTCCGTGCTGATAACTTGCACAAACACTCCCACCACTGCCACCATAATTAACCTATTTTAAATAGTAGGACCCAAGGAGCTGTGCAAGTATAACAGCAAGAAAAGGAGTAAAAATTAACAACAACAACAACAACAACAACAACAACAACAAAAAACAACTTGTGTGTATAACTATTTTAACTGTACTATAATTCTTATAATTCTAGCATCAGCCACAGAGTGCAATGCTCTGTGACCTCATACTCAGAGCCTAGGCTGTGAGTAGCTGCTCCGAGCACTGAGAACATGAGGGCTAGCTCTGCTCTGGGGCAGCAGGGAGATGGAGTCAGGGCACCACAGAGGCAAAGCCTCAGGTCTTTCATGCCTAAGCCCAGACACAGCTCAGTGATGAAAGAAGGCCCAGTACGGTGTTAAAAATATATTTTCTGTTCTCAATGTTTAATAGAGAGGGATTTGATAAGGTAACTCAGAAAGCACAACAGATGCCTCAGGCTCTTTTAAACCACTTGCCCAGTATAAAAATACAAGAGCAGTACGCAGTGGCTATACTGAGCCTGACTCTATCAAACAGTGGGTGGTTTACATACAAAAATCTGTGGGGGCAAACAAGTGCTCCTCTTCACAATGTGGCCCTGATACTGACAGCTGATACGGCAGAGGTGTGAGTGTAACAGGAGCAGAGAGCCCAAAACTGTAGGTGTAGAGTGGGTGCTTGCTCAAAGACTGGCAATGCCACAACAAATGCAACAGTGATGAAATTGGCTTGAGAACGACCACCAGCCAGATTGAATAGTTACCAATGGGCTATCAAGAGGGTTTTTAACAGAGGAAGATTCGTCTAGAGAAGAAATAGAAAAGAAGCATGAAAAATGTGATGGTGTGGAGGGCCCTCGGGGGCCCACTAAGGCCAGATTGGTTGTGCAAGAAGTAGTGCAGTTGGTCTCACACCCTCCTGGAAGAGCAGCCAGGTGTGCTGCACTGCGGCTTGTGGGGTACACAATGAGGTGCAACACCTGAGGACCAGCCCTGAGTGCACAGACGGACCTCACAGCAGCTTTCACGCAGGTGTGAGGATGCTTGGACTGTGTGGAGCAGTCTGAGCACACCTGAAGTCCAAGCACCCTTGTTTCTCTGCTACACACACACCTTGTTGTGGTGTGTGTTTGCAGTAGAGAAACCACATCGCCAGGAGAGGGGATTGCATGCAACCCTCACGCCCTGTGACTGGGAGTGGGCAGGGAATTGCACATAATCATCAGATTGTGTGTGTGGGTATGAGGTGTCGGGACGAGGTGTTTGAAGTGTGTTTGCAAACTGGTGGGAGTTCCTGAGCATTTAGTAAGGGTCCTGTACTCTTTTTTACCTGTTGCTGACATGGTCTGTGAATGTAAGATTCCGTGATTGCTAGCTAATTACTTGTTGTTGATAAATCAGTAAAACACTGACTTTGCTTGGATTGAAATCAAATGAGTTAAGCAAATCTTCCAGGTTGCTTAAGTCCATTCCTTGCCTCTGCTAAAGCTGCTCCTTATCCTGTCATGGTTTCCTCAGCAGGGGTCCTGACATCTTGTTATCTCTGTTTGATCTGCCCAGCTGCAGCTGTGGTGGTGAGGACTTGGTGTTGCTGAGTGAAAAGATTAGGGTCTCACAAAGTTTTTCTTCTATATCTTCCTGCAGAGATTTTAATTTAATTGTCCACTGAAATCCCTATTACAGAGATTTTCCATACTCTGACACCTCACTTTGTAGCCTGGGATTTATTTTATTTTATTTTATTTTATTTTTCAGCATGGAAAACTTCTTTTCATTTTTCTTTTTTGGGGGAAGGAGAGGAAGGTTGGAGGTATGGCATATGCACTGCTTTGTCTGATGTTACAGCTGGAAAATACAGGTCCTACACGTGTATTGGGGAAGCAGAAACAAATTTATAAATACTGAACTTTTGGAGATCAAAGATGTGCAGCGTAGAAACAAGATCCTAATGGAGTGGGACAGTGAAATGGCAGGAATGTATCATTAGATTTCCGCTGTCTGAGAAACCCTTTGTTCGCCTTGCTGATCCTAACATTTATCACCATCTACTTTGCAGTGCAGCATCACAAACTACCAGCCTGCTTCAGAGAAAAGAAAGTCAAGTTATCTGCCTGGCAGCAGTGGTGCTGGAAAGAGAAGAGGGGAGGGGGTGAGTGGTGCAAAGAGAGCTGGGGAGGAGTACCCCAAGGGCCTGCTGCCCTGGGCGAACACCAGTGTAACAGCACCAGCATGCTGGTCACAGGAACAGAGGCTGCTCCACAATGCCATAGCTGTGGGGGACACATAAGTGCTCCCTGGCTACACCCACCAGCCAGAGTGTAACTCTTGTAGCTCAGGACCAGCAGTGTTGTGTCCCCAGACCAGGTCTGTGCTTGTGCTGGGCACAGGAGTGCGTGGTGGCACTTTCTGGGGAGCAGCGGGACATCAGTAAGAAGTGAGGTAAAGGGCACTGTAAGGAAGAGATGGTGACTGTGTTTGTGTCTGCTTGCATGTGCATAAGTGTGGGGACCTATTTGTTCCTATAGGAGATCACATGATAAGAGAAAACAAGTGCATTTTTCAAATTCTCTGAGAGCAAGATCTTCTTAGTTATATAGATGCTTAGTTCCTCCGGGAAGTGGTTTCTGCCAGGCTTCTTGCAACCACTTCAACTCAGTTTTGGTGGGGAGTGGCCAGGGTACTCAATGTACCTCAGTTCTGCTCTCCAAAAATCTGTCGTCTCATCTCAGATGGCCTCCAGGTTGTCTAGTACTTCAGGAGACCAGGCCACACCTCCTGCTGAGAGCAGCTCCATCCAGGCACCTTAGGCCTTTGAGATGGGTTGAAATGCTCTCTTTTCATTTCTTGTCATCCGTCTTGGAGACCACTAAGAGAAGGAGGTAAATTCCAGCCTAAGGGAAAAGGTATGTCAATGGGTTTCAGGTCTTGGATCTAATGTTCAGGAAAAACATGCGTGCTTTTGTTGCAGTGGATCTTGAAACCATCTGCCAGGTAAGGGAACCAGCCTTTCGCTCTTCCTTCTTTCCCCAGGGTGCTATGATGAGAAGAGTAATAAAAAACAAGGATGTGGTACAGGCCACATAATGTCAGGAATAAATTGTAATAATACTAGTAATAGAAAATTACTCTGTTACCAAGGTTTCCACATTCCTTCACGTAAATATGGCACAAGCAAGGTGATGTTGAGCTCTTCTTTGTGCAAACAGTATGTTGTTTCCAGGTGCTTGAAAAGCATGAATCAGTCCTACCAAACACTGAACTAATTTCTAAGAGGAATGCGCATGGTCTACTGTGCAAGAGACAAGATGATGTCAAGCCTTTTTGGAGCAAGTCTTCAAATGTTTCTCTTCTAACCACACAGACTAGAAATGTGGACTAGAAATGTGGACTTAAACAGATCATCCTTTTTTTTTTTTTTTTTTTAATAATAGCTACTAGAGCTGGCACTTTAGGAATAATGTCAAATATTATGAGCTTTTCGCCAGGTGTAAGACAAGAACTGCTCTTAGCAAGATAATCTCTGAGGTAATGCATTGAGAGGAGCTTGTTGCCTCAGTGTGTAGGTACATTATGAAAATTGTTATGTTACAGAGAAGCAGGAGTTCTCTGCCAAAAGTGGTTAAGAAAATAAGCCTCAGAAACAGCAAGGGTCCTCAAAGGCATCTTTTTATCCCAGTGTTTTGCCTTTACTACTGCAGAGGAATAAAGAGATGGTTATTTAAATCCTGCTATGGTCCTGGAGCCTGGGTATCTGTGTCATTGTCCTGGTGGCTTTTGCCTGCTACCTCTGTCAGGCACACTCACAGCTGAGAGTTTCTGCTGGATAGGAGGCCCCCCAGGTGCCCAGATCTCAGTTCTTGATGTGACTCCCAGAAAAAGTGCTTATTGCCTTATTAGTGGTTCTACTTCATCTATGCTGAATATGTTCCCCAAATCACCACAATCCTCTGCCTTTGGATGGGCATGTTGCAGAGAGAGGCAGATTCCTGTAGCTTCTTTGTGTTTTACCAGTGAAAATGAGGTAAAGGGGGGTGAAACCTCTTATAGAAGAGGCCTAATGCTAAGATGTGCTCTCATGTCCATTTAAAACCCTCAGGCAGCCTTCCGTCAAATGACCTATCTTCCAAATGCCAATGCTTCCAATGCTCTTCTGGATTTATGGGTAGGTTTTGCTTTATGAGGGTAATGATACCAATACTCAAGAAACAAATTTTGGGTTCAGGGTTATGTTAGGGTGGCAGACGATGGGGAAGGTGGTGAGCCTGGAGTAAAGACTGCACTGGTGGAAGTGGGTGGGGACATCAGCACAGAGAACTAAGAAACCAGGAGTGTGGTGTAATCCTGTTCCACAGATCCATGAATCCACCTGCATGGTGTCATGGACAGAAATCCCATCTGTCACCAAGGACATGATTGTACAGGATATTGCCTAAGAATGAGTTAAAACCCCTGCCTTGACTTGTTTGCCATGGGTCTTTGGAGAGGCTGCACCATTGAGATCCATCATGTGTAGATTTGGTTCTTCTGCAGCTGGATGTGGAGAGCAGACTAGAACACAGTTGGCCAGAGCTAAGCCAGTGAGTAATGCCGGTTAAGTGTCTGGGAGAGCAGATTTAAACAAGTACAAGAGCAACATGTCTTACACCACCCACTAGATCAGGTTGCTCAGGGCCTCATCTAACCTGGCTTTGAACATCTCCAGGGATGGGACATCCACAGATTCTCTGGGCAACCTGTTCCAGTGCCTCACCACCCTCTGAGGAAAGAATTTCCTCCTAACATTTAATCTAAATTTCCCCTCTTTTAGTTTAAAACCATTACTCCTTTTCCTGTCATTATCTGGCCAAGTAAACAGTTGCTCTCCATCTTTTTCACAAGCTTCCTTAAGTATTGAAAGGCTGCAATGAGGTCACCCCAGACTGAACATCCCCAGCTCTCTCAGTCTTTCCTTATAGAAGAGGTGCACCAGCCTTCTAATCATCCTCTTGGCCCTCCTCTGGGCTCACTCTAACAGCCCCACATACTTCATGTGCTGGGGGCCCCAGACCTGGATGCAGCACTCCAGGTGGGACCTCACGAGGGCAGAGCAGAGGGGAACAATCCCCTCCCTCCCCTGCTGGCCACTCCTCTGTTGCTGCAGACCAGGATGCAGTTGGCCTTCTGGGCTGCAAGCACACGCTGCTGGCTCAGCTCGAGCTTTTTGTCTATCAGCAATCCCAAGTCCATCTCTGCAGGGCTGTTCTCAGTGAGGTCTCCCAGACTGTCCTCACATCTGGGATTGCCCTGACCCAGGAGCAGCACCTTGCATTTGGACTTGTTGAACTTCATTAGGTTCATGTGGGCCCACTTCTCAAGCCTGTCCAAATCCCTTTGAATATTATCCTTCCTTCTGTTGTATTGACTGCATCACTCATCTTGGTGTCTATGTCACTTATAAAGATATTAAACAGCACCAGTCACAAGATGGACCCCTGAGGGCCACCACTCATCACAGGCCTCCACCTGGACATAGAGCCATTGACCACCACTCTCTGAGTGTGGCCTTCAAAGAAATTCCTTATGCACTGAATGCCCACCCTTCAACTCCATCTCTCTCTATCAGAGAGATCAGTAGATCAGGATGTCATGTAGGACTGTGTGGAAGGACTTACAGAAGGCCAGGCAGATGACATTGGTAGATGACATGACTACAATAATAGTAGTCACTCCGTCACAGAAGGCCACCAGATTGATCAGGCATGTCTTGCACTTGGTGAAGCTATGCTGGCTGTCTCAGATCACCTCCTTGTCCTGTACGTGCCTGAAAACTGTTTCCAGGCGCGCCTGTTCCATGAGTATTTAATCTTTCTCCATGTCTGTAATTACCAGTTCTCCTTCCTCATCCATCACAGGGGATACGCATTCTTTGACCTTTCTTTTCTGGCCAATGTACCTCTGGAATCCCTCCTTGTTATTCCTTGCATCCCTTGCCAGGCTTGGTTCCATCTGTGCCTTGGCTTTCCTGATCCCATCCCTGCACATCTGGACAGCGTCCCTGTACACATCCCAGGCCACATGTCCCTGCTGCCACTGCCTGTGCATTTATTTCTTGTGCCTCAGTCTGACCTTGCTCAGCCATCCCATTTTTCTGCCCTCCCTGCTTGCTTTCTTACACAGGGGATGGAAAGCTCTTGTGTTCTGAGAAAAGCATCCTTAGGAGTTGCCAGCTCCGATCAGTTCCTCTGTCTGTAAGGACAGTGTTCCAGGGGATCTCGTCCCCTAGGTCTTTAAACAGCTGGGAGTTTGCTTTTCAGAAGTTCAGGGTCCTGACTTTGCTCTTAGCCAAGCACGTATCCCTCAAGATCACAAACTCAACCAGGGCAGGGTCACGGCAGCCTGGGCTGCCTCCAACCTTGACCACTTTTGTGAGTTCGTATGCACTGGTGAGCACCAGGTCCAGTAACGCTTCTCCTCTGGTTGATTTTTCTAATACCTGGAAAAGGAAGTTGCCTTCAACACACCCTAGGAATCTCCTGGATTGCTCACAGCCTACTGTGTACCTTTCCCAGCAGACATCTGGGTGGTTGAAGTCCCCCATCAGAATAAGAGTGTGTGAGCACAATGCTTCTTGTAGTTGAAGCGAGAAAGCCTTATCCACAAGCTCTGTGATCAGGAGGATTGCAGGAGACCTGACCACGATATGTCCTTTATTGGTGTGGTCCCTAAATCTCACCCACAAGCTCACAACCTGTCCATGGCTGTTTTCCAGAGACATCTCTTCAAAATCAATCCCTTCCCTAACATAAAAGGCAACACCACCACCCCTCCTTCCCTTCCTATCTCTTCTGAAGAGCTTGTAGCCCTCTATTCCCATGTTCTGGTGTATGATCTGTCCCATTACATTTCCAAGCTAGCAATTAGGTCATAGCTTTCTAATTGCACTATGGTTTCCAACTCTTCCTGCTCTGCAAATACTCGTGCCATCACACTACCTAGGTTTTTGCCCTGAGAGTCTTCCTGAAATACTCTGCCACCCAAACTGTGACAGTAAAAGCATTCATCTCTAGTTAAAGAAGCTGCTAAAGAGAGAGTGAGAGAGATCCATCCCCTTTTTGAAGGAGGTTTTCACCATATGCTTTTGGAAGTGGTATCTGCTCCTTGTGGCTCTCAGAAGAAGTGGTTATTTGGTTCATCTTTGTGGTGGGTTGTTTGGTGGACAAGGGAGGAAAAGGCATTCTGTCTGTTTTGACTCCTACCTTCCTAAGGGGGAGTCTACATGAAGAAGAAAGGTTTTTAAGAGCTCAGCCTAGAAGAGGTTCTGGTAGAAAGCTCTCACTTAAGGAATTAGCATAGTAGAAACCCATCACCAGCTGTGGTCGCCAATTGCAGGCCTGACCAGAAGACAAACTATCTGTTTCATCAGAAAATAAAGGGTTCTGAGGTCTGTTTTGATGAGTCTGCTGAAGAACTTCCAAGTCTTATATGGTGACACTAAACCCTCAGGTACTCCTTTTAGTATGATCCCAAAGCCTCTTGAGATTCCTGCATTTACGTCTCTGTTCCTAAGCAGTGAGAAGATTAGATGTCTGACCTTCAACCATCATGAAGGGCCTTCCAAAATGCTTAGTATTGGATAGATAGGTGGATAGATAGATAGATAGATAGATAGATAGATAGATAGATAGATAGATGAATGGGTAGATAGATAAATCACAAAGAGTATCATGGACTCCTATCTAGAGAAAAGAGACCTGGAAAATGGGCTTGCCTTCATCTGAGGTTAGAAATCAAGACTTTTTTAGGAGTTTTGAAGCAGAATAATGGAGTGAGTTTTATATTTCTGTGGAAAGCTATAATGAGGATATTCTTAATAAACAAGAGACACAGCAATGTAATTCTATTATAGAAAATATGAATATTGAGTGTATTTGATATTGAGCGGGTAGGCTTGAATAGAAAAAGGAATGTGAATGTAATGTTGTAATTTGACTGTGGCAACATCAGTCGTGTATTGGGAGTCAAAAGACAGCCAGGTGAACCTAAGGAGCTGGTCTCGAGGGTTAAATGGTGTATTGAGAGCCTTGCAGATGACATTGTGTCTGAGGAATTAGTGATCTTGAATAGGCCATGCATACTGGGCTTTGCACTTAGGGCCTGAGCAGCCCATATGCTAGCATGAGTGTGCCAAGCTGTGTTTGCAACCTGTCAGGAAACTTTCTATTAGCTGAACAGCTTGCTAATATAATCTGTAATTTATGATACCTTTGAGAAATGTAAACAGTTTGTGGATCAAGGGGTGAGATGTATTGATCCTGATTGGAAGACTGTTGTACATCTTGGAGCTAGTGATCCACACTAGCAAACTCAGCCAGCTCCTTGTGACAGAGGAGCCTGCAGGAAGCTCCTGCTTGGTACCAGCAATTAGGACACCCACATGTCCTTGTCTTTACCTACAAGAGCAACAAGAAGCTGTCATGTAAAAATCCTTTATAAATAGATATATTTTCTCTAAAAAAAAATCTGAAGAAAATAATATATCTCAAATGGCCAGAAGGAAAAAAAAATCTCTCCACAGATGGGATCTTCACAGTTTGCTGTGTGAAAACCCATCAGGGTATGTCCAATGCTGCACGAATGCGGGGTTCTCAACATCTGAAAGGACATAAGGTTTACTTGCTATTTCTATTCCTGTTTTTGTTCTATCTTATTAAAACAGCTGTTTTGTAAGTTGTTTGCTGTCAGGCCTTACTGAGCTGCAGAAAGAGCCCTGCCCAGTCTCAGCTGCTCTTACCCCTGCCCCAGCTGATGCAGAACAGGCAGCACTGCATTGGCATCTGTGAACTGTGCACAAGTGTGCTCAGTGAGCAACACGTGGGGAAAAAAGCAGCGGAGTGTAGGAAGTAAGGGTCACGATGCACTCAGCACACCCCTTCTTGACCTTTCCAGGATTGCACAAGGTGGGGACACCAACTGACATCCCTTCTCTCAGAAAGTAAGAGGTAACTGTGCTTCACGGGGCAGCAGATTTACCTCAGGGGTATGTGCAGGTAAGTCAGCTGAGCATCTGACCGGCTATCAACCACATTTGTAGCTGCCACGGCTTTTTAACTGAGTGTGTGTTTGTGTATGCATAGCCACATGCATGCACAAACACACACACACATGCTGCTTTCTGAGAAGATAAATTCAGAAAGTGATTTTTTTCTGCTAGCTGAGTTTCGGTGCTACATTTTTTTTTTTGTATGGAAACTGCTTCTCTGCACCTCTATGTGCAAATACATCTGCACAGCAACTAAACAAGAGCCACCCATCGGAGAGCTGTTCCCCGTGACACAGTGGGAGTACCTGAGTTTGCAGCAGAGAGGACCTCTATACAGTCTTACGCAACATGCAGCAAGATCTTCTTATTAGTCCTGCAGCTCAGAAATACTGTAAACAATTTTTTGTTCATTTTGTTTTGTTTATCCTTAGTGCCATAGAAGTTGCTACCATGATTTCATGTACCCACATGCTTGCTTTTTGAGGGTGTTTATGCTGGTACCATAGCAGACAGAGTCTCTGTTGGGAATCCTATACAATAACAAGTATTAAATTCCTAGGCCTTCAAATTATGCTTTGTAGTCTCACTACTCACCTTGAGTCATTTAATCTTGCTTTGTCTAGGTAGCTGTTTTGTGCCTACTTCCTCCGGGGAGCTAATCCTCATGGCATCTCACTGCAATTGAAATCACACAGCCAGGCAAAGCTAGGCTGGGTGCTTGTGCTCTTTCTGATATCATCTGTAGTCAGCTAAGTAGAACAGATTTTGGGGAGGGGAGCAAGGCAGAGTGGGTAGGCAGTGGAGATGCCATCACAAGATCTGTTTCCCAGCTTGACTTTCAAGTGACCTCGAAGCAGGGCCAGAAATAGAAATGTTGCATAAGAGTATTTATCTGGGCTGAGTGCTGATGGGGAACCCTTGTGCTCCTCTACCACAGCAAGCGCAAACAGAAAGCCACCCATTAAACCTGTCTCTCCTGTTCTGGGCAGTTGGAGACCCATCAGGTCTTGAGAAATGCCAGCAGCAGGCATTTCATTCATAGGAAGTGCAACTCTGAGGCATACTACATGTGTTTCTGGGGCAATAGACAAAGGATGAGGGATGAGCTTTGCTGCTGGTGATGTTATAAATATGCTGTAGTCACCTTTTGTTTCTGGGTAGGGCAGATTTATGATCTTCTCTGGCCTGCACTTCCTCCTGGCATAAGGCCATTTTCTTCCAAGGGAGACCCTATTCAGGCCCTATTCTGCCAATGTCTCAAGCAAATGGGAGGGGGGAATCAGGCTGCTGGCAAAAAGACAGCAGAAGGGAATGCTGTCTTTCCATGTGCTGATCAGTCTTGGCGCTGTACAGCAAGGCTGTAGTGACAGCTCTGCAGGATCTCTGCTGGGTCCAGTTACTCAGCCAGCACCAGGCACCTTGCCTAGGATCAGCTTCTTGGTGGCACAGGAGCTCCAAGTGTGTGACCCGACATAATTCTCTGCTGCTAAGGAGCAGCACAATGAACCCACAGCTTTCCAAATATTTATATGATCCCTGCACTACCCCACAAGATGGAGCATGTGGCATGCATTAGAAACGGAGGCAAATGCATGGAAATGGGATATTACCTGTCAGTTCAAGGCTGGTTTCTTATCTCTTTGAAGCTGCATGTTGCTATTAACTCCAGGTGTTTATTGGATGCACACACAGCAGGGAGCAGTGACTTTAGGAGACTCAGCACTGTATCAGGCCTGCTATGGCCTGTTCACTTTGAAAGACAGCCAGCATCAGACAGTTATCCTGCTTTCCAGCAGAGGTTACTAATTTTACAGGTTTTTCAGTTTAATAGGGATTTCTTTCTTCCTAGGAGACTCTATGGGGTAGTACCGTAACAATTTATGTAATTTAACCATGACTAATACCTTGCTCTCACTTACACGGTTTATCATCCTCATGGTGAAGCTGAAAGACAAGCACTCTGATCGCAGTTGCTCAGCTCTGCTTGCCATCTGCTGATGCATGTCTTCAAGCTGTTAGAAATGGTCACAATTTTTCCATTGGAACACTGGTTTAGTAAATAATTTTTTTTTTTCTTTTTATTTATTTTTTTTTGGACTGTAGCTATGTTAATTGTGCTAAATGTGTCTACTCTCTGTGGACTAATTCGAATTTTCTGTTGCACTTTTGGAAGCACAACAATATTAAGAACATAAGCATGCCAGCGCTGCCTTGGATGAATGCTTCAGATGCCCCTCTCACTGACCAGCCCGTCTCTTGGTGCATACAAAAGCACATGCTGAGAGAAGAATAAGAACAGGGCAGGTATCATTGACACTTCCTTTGAGTAATCTCCAGCTTCCTGCTATTTTTATCTCAGGGAATTCCCTGAACATGATTTTTTTTTTTTTTTTTTTTTTCTATTTAGTAAGTCTGATGCAAATACTTGCCCATTCTTCCTTTAAGTGTGTATCAATGTTTTGAACTTCAGCAACAAGTTTCACCGGCCTACTGACATCCTAGTTGCAGTTTCAACTGTAAGCATCACGAAAGTGGTATTTTTTTTCCAGATGCATTCTATTTTGCCATGTATGTTCAGCCTTTCTGAAGTGAGTACATTTTCTGCACTGTAAACATGTAAGCCCAGTACGCTTTGGGGAAGCATAGGCAAAACCAGGAAGACTGAATTCAGGAGGGTGTGACACACATTTCCAGCTTTTGTGAGTCACTGGAGTTCATCAGGGAACTGAAACAATCCATAAATCAGGTGCAAATGTAAAATTTTCAGCATGGCTCTTTCTTGCTGTCCAAAGAGCAGCGCGAGGGGGCTGCTTCACGTGGGAAAGGAATTCGTGAGCTGAGGGTGACCACAGCACAGGCAAGGACACTGACCTGCCTGATCAGGTGTGGAAACAGAGCACTTGAAGGAGAGCACGGCAGGTCTCGTGATGCTGACCAGAGTAAGGCAAGAATCCAGTGCTGGCCAGACAAATCCAGAGATGGGGCAGGTCTGAACGCAAGTGGCAAAGTAGATGGTTGGGGTCAGCACAGTACATGGTCAGGCACAAGCATGAAGTCAGAGTAGCATAGGCATGGACCAATGTAGCTCCCAAGCCAAAGGTTGTCTGGTGTCTGGGTGGAAGTCCCAAATGAGGCTTTTCACAGCTTTTTCTTATCCAGCTGTTTCCCAGCATCCCAGGTTACATGGACATACTACGTCAGAGATGGATTTGTACGCAGGCTGCCAAACCCTTGAAGAGCAAGAGGTTGTGGAGCCTAACAGGGCACTTAGGGTTCTGATTCTCATTTTCCAAATGGCTGCACATCTTACTTTTCCTGCTAGGTCTCTAAAACCAGAGACATTTAACCTTTTTGTGCCACTGTGATTTAGTGTTTTTACTGAGAAACAAGAACGAAATTTTCTGTCCAGGTGGAATAGTGGCAGCTCCTGTTGATATGTACACTGGCAGACCCCCTCAGGCTGATGGGCCAGCTCATGGGACAATAATTGTTACAATTATGACTTTGGCTTTATGGCAATGGAAACTCTAATTCAAAACCCCCTACCAAGCTACATATTTTGAAGAATTCAGTGGGAGCTTTATACTCTGGATTTTCCCATGCCTGAAATATGCTGAGATGGATGGATAACAAAGCAGTTATCTACTTAGGGAATGAGAGCCTCTGCCTACTGGTGCATCCCCTCATGTGTCTGTTTTAGTGGGCTGAAGCTTGCTGAGAAAATGAAAACAAGAAATGACTGCGGAGAAGAAAGAATGGTTCAGCTCCTGCCTCTGAAAACATGTATTTTTCAGTGTGTAAACCACTAGGAAGCCATGTACTTTGTAGAATTCCCTTCTTTAAAGTAAGAGTAATTGCTTGGTCTTCTGAGGAAAGATGAATAGTCTGGTTCTGACCATTAGTTATGCACTCTGCAAAGGTGCCAAGTTCTGTGAGCAGTTTGGTAGCTTTATACCAAATCCTAGCAAAAAAATAAAAATAAAAAAATAAAAAATCTGAAGTGCTAGAGAAATGGCCATCTTAGCAGCAGCTGCCAGCCTCATGTGTCTTCCTCAGTATACCACATAACTCAAATATTTTTTCTGAGTTTGCAAGTCTGCAACAGGAATGTGAATTTTTCTTTCTACAGATTTGATCTTGTTTCTTCTGCTCTGAGAGACAAATGAGGCCAGCTAAATTCCTGAACGAGTTTGGTGGCCCCCAGGTCAGTGGAAGACCCCAAGTGCTAACTCACAAACACAGGAGTGCTAATGTGGAAAATAAATAAATAAATAAAAACAACAGACAAACAAAAACCCAACATTTAGGTCACAAGTCTTCACCTCCTGTCACTCATGGAAGTTACTAGGAGCATCCTGTGAAATACCTTGAGCCGCAGAGCACTGCACCATGATTGGTGTTAACTTGGGATTATGAATGACATTTCCTGGCTTCTTTCAAACTATCCCAGCATGCTGATTGAAAAGAGCCTTCCTTTCTTGTCCTCTCCTTTATGTCCACCAGCAGACATTTTCTAGTGTGAAATCAACATTAAGACAAATAATAACTTTTGTATTTTTATATTTTGGCATGGGCCTGTGGAATTGTTGGACATGTGGTACTTGCTAATATTAAAAGTAGGTTTTATCTGTGTTTCAGTAGAGGATGGTTTTTAAAAACATTGCAAAAATATAAAGTGAAAAAAAAAAAAAAGAAGAAAGTTTTCCAATTAAACTGCAAACCATTCTACTTGCAGATGGCTAAAATTGACCAAGTTATATTAGGAATAACCTGAATTATTCACAAGTCTAATTTTATAATTCCTATTAATTTTGACACTGAATAAAAATGGCAGTATTTTCTCAGCTTTGAATGGTTTTCCATAACTACATGCACTGCCTCTTCAATGTCTATTAATAGCTTGAAGGACATCATTTTAATGAGATTACTAACTACCTTTTGGTTGGAAATGTCATTTAAGCAGTCTCTTAAGAAGCACATTAAAACGATTAGTCTGGGTCCTTACTTGGAGCTGGAACTTAAATCCTTTACATGGATCAAAAACAGTTTAGGAGGTGATCACCACGGCTTTTCTCTTTTGTCATGAAGACTGGTGCATATGCAAGGAAAATTCCATTTTCTTGGAATGTAGGAAGTCTGTTTTAGTATCCTGGCTGCTTCCATGTTAAACAACCCCTCCTGAAGCAAACTGTTGAGGAACTGATGATGCTTTGCTTTCCAGGCCTCTTGTCTTCTCCCTGCTTCAGAAGATTTTTCAATAACTTTTTTTTTGTTGTTGTTGTTGTTTGTTTGTTTCTCTCATATTGTTTGTAGTCTGGCAGGAAGAATCCACCCACTCTCCTAGCATTCTGTAAAACAACACAGATGAACTAGGTGTTTCTTCATTGGTGGTTCTCAATGCCTTCCTGCCATACCAGGGACAACATTTGCTATAACACGGGAATGTGCTTCGCCTTCATTAGAAGCTTCTATTAGAACCCTTTTAATGATACCTGAACTCATTATAACTTATTTCATGTGAGTTAAGGTGGGGAGAAATTCCCAGACCCAAAATCTTGTGTCTGATTCTTTGCATTATTGGCCTTGGTCATGTGCTGCAGTCTATTTTAGATCTGGTGAAACTTCCTGTCTTCTCTGTTAGAAAAGACAGCAAAAGTCATCTTCCATTCATCTTCTGTGGCATGAAACCATTTACTATATTTCCCTAACCCATTCAATATTTCAAACAAATTGTGGTGCAGTTTTCATTTTGCTTGGGTTGCATCAACTCCTCTGGTTTTACCACTTTTTTCCCAGTTTCTTGTCTCCAGCTGTGAACCACATGTAAAACAGAATGTGCAGAATCAAAACATGAAGAAAGCTAATAGCATGGAATTGTTGTCAACAACCTAAGCCACACTAACAAATAAATTTTGTCTCCGGCATGAAATGCTGCATGTGCAAAGAAGGGCAGAAAGCATAAGCAAAGGGTTTCCTTTCTGCACCAGTGTTACAGGTTGTGCACAGCAGATTCATTATTGGGTGGACAAGAAGAGTGACTATTGAGTGGACAGTCACGTCCTCTGAAATCTCAGTCCCCTGTGATCAGTACAACATGACCCATACCGATAGTATCAAAACCAAGGCCCATCTATTGCTGAAATGGGCATGGCTGTAGCATGTTTTTTCTTACATCCTTGTCAGGCTATAGAGCACTAGTGTGATCTGATCTTCTATTCTTACCTTGCCACTTGCTTTTGGCTACTGTGAAAGACAGGTCATAGGGATAGCTGAATTCTCGGTGTGATCTAGCACAGCCTTTTATTTATTTATTTATTTATTTATTTTCTGAATAAAGACACACAAGAGATGCAGAACAGCAGAAAATACAAGGATTATCTTGTTACAGATTTCTGTAACCAGTCTGGCCAAAAGGGACACCAGCTTTGCAATGAGTAGGTATTAAATGCTGGCATTGAATATGACTGTGGAAGTGCAATATTAGCAAAAGAACAGCAACACCTGGAAGTGACAGTGTTAAACCCTAAAGAATTATGCAGAAAACTCAAGTCCTGTAGGTGACACATGTAGTGAGGACTTCTCACGGTCTTCTTTAGCCCATTGAACTCTCTTAAAAAGTATTATATCATGAACTTACCTAAATGTGCAAAAGAAAAGGGGAGTCATTTGGTTTTCTGCAGTACAATGGAATGGGAATAAAACTACACCACTACCAGCACTTAGAAATGGGCTACAAACCAGGGAGCAGACAAAGATTTCATGGCTTTGGTATCAGGTGATTTCAAAGGAATCTGCACATACCGTACCCACAGCCCAACACCCAGCAGGAGGCATGACAGTGACTGGATCTCAGGAGTCTCTGCTAGCACGAGCAGAACAAGGTAAAAAGACAACTGGGAGTGCCAGCACCAACTGTTTGACAGGGTACAAGTAAGCTGCACAGGAAGGTATGTTTCCAAGTCTGGAGAGAAATGGTGGGAGCAGAGGTCCCCATGTGGATGATAGCAGCAAACACCACTTTAGTGGTTCATGTAGTGGATCATGGCTTGGGATAAAGGAGGCATTCAGGGACCATTTTTCCTCTACTTTGTACATTTTGCATAAAATGATGAAATGCCTATTTTGAACTGGTAATTTCATTACCCTTTTGTTGTGCAGATTACCATGGCAGCTTCCTGAAATGAACTGAGGGATGCTTAGCAGCTTCTGAGGATGCTTCAGGAACACTTTGAGGATCAATTTAGACCAACTTTTGTCTAGATTTTCTGAAGCCATGAGAAGGAATTATCTCCTCCGTCATTAAAAAGAAATTACTCTAGTCAAAATCTCTGATTTACAAAAATAGATTTTATTTAAAATGCTCTTGGCAAACTGTAAAGGGTTGATTAAACCCTAAACATAAATTAAATTCACATATGTTTCATTTTATTTTATTTTTTACTATAAATAAGAAATGTCTTTGGGTCATTTAAATAACAGATGAGTTATTTAAATAGATAATGTTTCAGCATTCAAATAATGGTTGACTTTGGTCATCTATTGAGTGTGCAAACGATTAAGTTTCTATTGCACATACAAATTTATCATTTTGAATGAGAAATCAAAGTTGTTGTAAAGAGTGATTTCTATTCCTCCCCCTCTGCTGTCACTATCATGATCCTAGATAAAGAGGTTAGTTAAGGTACTGGACCAGGAATGGCAAGAGCTGTGTTTCCAGCTCTGCAAACAACTCCCTGAATCCCTTGCACAGATTGCCTGAACAATCTGTTCCTGCAGGATGTGAACCACTTATGGTATATGGCAAGTTCTCCTGAATAGCATGAAGAGGATGGAATCGTTTTCTTAGAGGCATATTTGCAGACTAAGATTGAGAGTTTGCTTGATGGTAGCTATTCACAACACACTTGGCTAATCCCATTTTGGAGATTGTTGGAGGGAAAACAAACAAACAAAACGAAAAACCACGTTACTTTTCAGGTCAAAGGAGTACAACTGAATTCATGTAGAAAAACATGCTGAAGTAGTGTTATGCACTTGACAGAGCCTGGCCTTCACTGGCCACTAGTGGGAGTAAGCTGTTCAAGAACTGCTTGTGTCTTTGAAACATAGCCTGTGAAAATGGCAAATGCTTTTCTTTTCTTTTCTTTTATCTGTCTATCTATCTATCTATCTATCTATCTATCTATCTATCTATCTATCTATTTATTCTTCTTTTAAAATATTATTATTATTTATTTATTTTTGGTGAACCTGGAAGGCACAAGTCCCCTTGTGTGGACTTTGGGGAAAGAATCAGCTTCTGGTTTTACTTCTGTCTTTTTTGCAGCTAAAGAAGCTGGTGAAATAAGAGAGGTGGGTTGAAATCTGAGTGCCTTACCCTAAACAGATATTGTTCCTTTATCTCTAGGATTGTATGGGAGAGCCCTGTCTGCTATCCCGGGGCTTATCTATCTGTCTCCTAGCCTCTTGACTGCTCAACCACAGATCAATGCCTGTTGTCCTCATGATACCTTCCTGGACTAATAGTCCCTAAAAATTGTCTGGCAGTAAGGTCTACTTTCTTCTCCTTAGCAGATGAGGAACCAGAAAGAGTTAGGGATTACATTGTCATCCCTATTTTCCAAACACCATCCAGAGGAGTGACTGAGTTGCAGAAGTAAGAGCTGTGTCTCAGTGTGTTCCAGAAGACAGAGCTGGTAATAACAATCCCTGTCTTTTTCCAGTAGAAAAACTTGGGACATTTTGGAGAGCAGGCCAAGTGGCCAGGCTGTTCTCTGACATGGATGCAAGGGAATGCCAAAGGTTCCTGATGAATAACAGAAGCACAGAATCACAGAATGACTGAGGTTGTAATGGACCTCTGGAAGTCATCTGGTAAAACTCCGCTGCTCAAGCAGGGACACCTAGAGCAGGGTCCCCAGGACCATGTCCAGATGGCTTTTGAATAACCCCAAGGAGGCAGACTCCACCACCTCTCTGGGCAACTCAGGCACCTGCACAGTACAAAGGTGCTTACTTTGTACTTCCTTTGTACTTCCTGCAGTTCAGAGGGAACCTCCTATATTGCAATTTGTGCCCATTGCTTCTTTTCTTGGCAGTGGGTGCCACTGAAAATAACATGGATCTGTCCTCTTTGCACTCTCCCTTTAGGTATTTGTATACAAATGTGATATGTCTCCCTTGCACCTTCTCTTTTCCAGGCTAAACCAGACCCAGCTCTCTCAGACTGAGGCTTTAGGAGAAGACAGCATGTGGATTTCTTTCCTGGTGCTAGGAGGAACACACTAGACCTTTTTCTTTGTGTTAACTCTCCCACAAAGTTCCTGGAAGTGGATGGAGGAGCTCCCACTGACTGCAGCAGGAATCAGTTGCTTTCTCAGGTGTACTTCCATAAAGCCTCAGAACCTGAGCCTTCTGCCCAGTATGTCTTCTGGAGGTAAAGTGCAGGTGGTCTGGCAAGATCAAATGAGGTGATGAGGGTCTATACCGCAGTTCAAACCTTTAGCACAACTGTGGTAAAACGCTTCCCCTTCCACTTCGCCTATTTTTGTTTTCTGCCCACGAAGGTTGTTGCTGTAGTCTTGTGCCTTTACATTTTCCATGTTAGAACACAGGGGAGAGTTCTTTTAGTTAGAAACAGATTAGAAACATCTGCGCAGCAAATCTAGACAGAGCCAATGATCCTTGCTCTGCAGCAAAGGAAAGAGGAGAGGTCTCATGCAGCAGAAGTTTGGATCAGAGTTGTTTTTACAGTTATGGGCACTTTTGTTCAGGCAGGAGACCTCAGGAGATTTGCAGCCTTAGGAGCAGGTTCAAGAAGATTAAGGTTCATTCTTTTTTTCTACAGCCCCACCCAGAATAGCCAAGTTGCACACAGTAACTGCTTCTTTGTGGATATGGGCGAACAGGTATATACTTCCAAACACTAAAAGCATAGTCTCTGTGCCAGAAACATGCTTTGAAAAAAAATCATCTTTCATCTCATTAACCTGTGAAAGGGCATACAGAATATTAGAGGCGTGGCACTGCTTCTGCTGCTGGCTTGCTCTGAAACTTTAGGAAAATCACCTTGCATTCTTTTTGTTGGTTTGTCCATCCGGTCTGTAAGCTTTTCAGAACAGAATTGCTTCTAGATAGCTGCACAATGCTGAGCTGCAAACCTATGCATAGAAACATAACATAAAAAAAGGGAGGAAATCTGCAAGAGGTGTCAAAGTTGCAACGATGTCAAAGTAATCAGTCATATCTATTTGGGTAATATAAACGGCAGAAATGAATCCTGAGATAAAGAAATCCATTTGTTGATTGTTGAGTGAAAAGTGATCAGAGCAGTTCTGGATCTTCTGATTTCCTTCTGTCCAGTGATTTCCCCAGAATGCCTTCAAGGCAGATGACTCTCAACAGCTGTCAGCAAATTTATTTAAGAATTAAATTTCGCCTGGTGAGGAAGGTATGCTTCCCCTTAAGTTTCAGTCTGCTAATATGAGACAGCTTTCCTCCTGAGGTCTAATGTCCATGACTCAATAGCCAGGCAGACAGTATCATTTTCTCACTGTTGACAGTGTGATTTCCTCTCCAATTTGTGGTTACACAATTTGACAGATTTACTACCAGAAGTTCCAGGCAGTGAGGTCCACCGTAGCCTGAGGAGAAATGAAAGCTTTCAGTTTCCAGAATTATCATCTCACCTCATGGCACCTCTTGCCATAGAACATAAATTCAGCTTTGAAGCTGTGAAACTTTGGTAGCTTTGAAGGTATGGATAGAGAGCCGTCATACAGCATGGATATCTCCCAATGGAACAAATAAACCAGCAGTCTGTTGTCTTTTCAAAAATATTTTCATTTCGTGTAACGCGAAATAACCATCTCTTGAAAGAGCTGTGATGTCAAACAGAGGTCTGAGAGAGGACCGACTGGGGAGGAGATTCTTTGTGATTCTGTTGCTGATTCTTTTATTGCTAACTGTAGGAAATACATACTTGTAGTCTCCTGGGAGGTGTTTGACATACTTGTGGGATTGACTCCATAGTCAGAATGAAGATATAAGGTTCCTGAAGTAAACAGTTCTTTCTGCAAAAGACCAATACTTCATTCACTTCATTCAGTAGGTTTGATATGCCACTCAATAGCTGGAACTATTGCGGGGAGGTCATGAGATCTCTCCTGATAACAAGATGTATTTTCTTACAGCATAAGGCAATTGGTGAAATGGTAGCTCAACAGTAGCGAGTCAGAAAGGATTTCATCTGGTGAAACCCTGCTTTGCTGAATGTCAAGTGAAAATTGCAGTTTTCCATAAAAGGAGGAGAAAGAGCTCAGGTTTTGTTGTTTTCTGGGTGAAAACAATCTCCTCTCTCAGTGGGATTCCTTTCACAACCAAGACGGTGATGGTTAAGTCTGATGCTGCAATCTGTTGGTCACATCCATCTGACTTTTCCCAAAACCTCTGGCTTTGATAGGCAACATTCATCCCTGCACTTCAGCATGTAAGATCAGGAGTGTGCTGAAATGCTGGTAACCCTTCGGGTGGATACACAGCCGACCAATTCATGTTTTCATATTAGTGCCATGCTCCTGTCTGAAGGAGCCTAAGCACCTATCTGATGAGTTGAATCTCATATTGTGATCCCAGCCTGTTTCCTGTGCCAAGGTCTCATGCTGTGCTGCATGGGAGGTCATGGTGTTCTTACCTTCCTGTGAGGCCAACATCTTCTGCTAATTTCCTTCTGCTGAGGTGTCATCGTGTTCTCTAAAAGTTGTTCACTTACTTGTCCGGTACCAAGTAAATTCCCTTGAGTGCAATGGATCATACTGGGTTAAAAAGCGTGTCCAATAAAAGCAGTCCTGACTTCAATTTCAAGGGTCTAGAGTAGTGTATTAACAGCAAGTAAAGGTAGAAAAAGCAGGCAGTGAAAATAACATGATCGAATGTTTTTTTTTTTTTCCATTTAAAATGTCATGCCTCTACTTTGTGCCTTAGAAAGTACAGAGATAAAAGTTTCCAGTTGCATTAATGGCTTCTGATATTTGAAGGCTGGAGGAAGCTTTGTGTTCTGTACCCTCATCCACCATGTACAAGAGGCAGCTGTGCTCAGCATTTTTGGCACCACTGCGTTAGTTCCTCTCCCTGTGCTACAGCCACAGACTGGAAGCCTGTGGGCAGGGGAGCAGAGGAAAGACTGACTGCAGAGCTGTGAAGCAGCTGCCCTGCTCATGTAAACAGCGACATGTGAGTGTCACGGAGTGATGCTATGTGAGCTATAAATTCTCCACCCACCCCAGATCCAGCCTGACAACAGCCTGACCTCAGCTCCATCATGTGAACTACTTTTAAGCAGAGCTTTTCAGCATAGGGATATGCGGGGATCCTGCCAAGGCTTACAGAGACTCAGGCAGAGAGAGATGCGATCTTCCAGGCCCCAACTTCTATTTGTAGCTACCAGCAGAGCCCAAAGCACAGTCTACAGTGTTAACAGAAGGGTACACCCCTCTGATCTTTTCATGCAGTCCTGCGTGACTGACAGCATAATTCTAAGGATACTTAAGAAACTTACCATTTTTTTTTTTTTTTTTTTTTTTCCAGGCTCAGTTCTTTCAATTTCCCATGCAGTGATAGAGGGATGTCTGTAAATCCCTCTCCTACAAGGGTACGAGCATTCCCTAGGTTGGGTAGGTCTGCTTTTTCCCTTTTTGCTGGCCCTGTCTTTTGCTCCTTTTTCCTTCTCATGTGCCTAGTGCAGGCATCTGACTTCTCACTTGTGGCTAAGAGCCAGGTGAAAAGCATAGGGAAGGGAACAGGCTGTACACAGAGTGAGGGAATGCAGCCTCCTTCCTGTGCACCCCTGCACCCCTGTGCTAGCTAACAGACACACAGGTTGCAGGTAACTCCGGAAAGCCTGACACGACGTGGATCCCATGCCTCCCTCCTTACTCTCCAGGACAACAGTGAACGCAGGCCAGAAAAATGTGTCTGTCCTGGCCTGGCAGTTCTAATATTTTTGAATGTCTCAG
>NC_048926.1:54981916-54985303 GCF_011077185.1 Oxyura jamaicensis | reverse complement strand
TTTTCTTTTCTTTTCTTTTCTTTTCTTTTCTTTTCTTTTCTTTTCTTCTCTTCTCTTCTCTTCTCTTCTCTTGTGATTTTCTCTAGGAAATCATGTAAACAAACCATACGAACATTACAGGTGCCTCTACCACAAACAGCTTGCAGAATTACCATTCAGAAATGTATGTTTCCTTTTTGGGAACGTGACCTGAAATATATCAGGTTATATTAGATTTTCAGCTGTCATTAATCTCATCAAGTTTTCCCGATTACACAAATCGATGTGCTACTGCAGTATTCTCCTACAGGACTAACTCTAGCATTTACTGCTGCTCAGAGGGGGTCTTCTCCTTTTTCTTCTGTGGCAGCAGTCGTCTTGTTTTGTGGTAATTTTGAAATGATGGTTGTCAGAGTTTATCTCTAAAAAGACAGATGCTGAGGCAGTGTTGGTCTTACTGGTGCTAAAAATAATACAGTTTCTAATAAATAATCCCATGTCCTGGAAACCATCTACATTTATCTTCTCAATGATTTCTGTCATCAAAAATGTCTGTTTTTTAAAATCTATGATCTGCATGTCATACTGAAAATAACACTCACAGAAGAAAAAGAGACATATGCCAAACAAGGATGTACTTCAGTATGTCTTCAAAAGAGTGTTTTGTGGTCTTGTTGGTGTTCAGGATGAGGTAGTTTATGAGGAGTTGAGATGCAGCTAAGGGATACTGCAAAATGCACAATGGAAAACAACCATCCTTTTTTCAAATCTTGTCTTGTACTAGTATTTCTTTTGTTGATGCTGTTGTTGCCCTTTCATGGACTGATTGGTGCATAAAGTGATGCTTCAGTTCTGGAAACTGGTGACAACCAAACCAGGTACCCAAACTCCCAGACGAGCAACCTGACCAGCAGGGCATAGCACTTGCAGTCATCTGCTATCACTGTGGACTTGCTGGGTCCTACACCCTTAAGTGTAGGAATTTCAGGGTTAGATGTTGGATCATGCTTTTTCTAGCTTCCCTTCTATATAAAGTCTGTGAAAAGTGCACTTTTCTGGTATGTCAGATCAAAAAAAGCATTTTGCTTTTATGGTCTCTTCAAGTAACTCAGGAAATATCAGCTCCCAGCTCCCCTGAAGGAAAGAGAAATCTGAAGTGCATCCCCCACGCTGGATCCTGCTAGTTTATGTTTCATCTTGAAATAAGTTCCATTCTTTAAATAAGTTCCATTCTTTAAATCCAGAACTGGAACTTTCAAGTTTCACTCTGCTCGCAAGAACAAATGCTTTTGTATCCTTTTACAAGTGCTTGCGCAGGCAGAAATGACCAACTTTAAGAACAGCTATAATCTAACCCCTCTTGTACTAATTATGGCTAAACATTAAAAATAATACCTTGTAGACTTAGTACTTATTTTTAACAATGACAAGATAATATACACCAGAAGAGTGACCAAAATAGGACAGGAAATACTCTTTAGTTTGGCTGTGAAGGTTATTTAATAGAAGCCAAGCCTTTCTTGTGACAGACAATAGTTCCTATGACCTGAATAGAGCTCCCTGCCTCTAAATCTCAGTGCAGCTTACAAAAGATAGGTTTCTTTATTGCCTTCTTGATGCAGTAAAACAGAGGCATGGAGAAAGTCACTCTTCTGAGGTCACAAAGAGGACAGAACTGAGACTGGCCCTGAAGTATCCTGACTCCCAGGCTAGTGCCTTACTAGTCAGATAGCAGCACATCGACAGTACTTGAGACTTGTGGTACCTGAGGGGTACCTTGTTCCTGACTCAGGGAGATGCTTCCTGTGAAGAATGCAAGTTATCATCTATCCCCTCTTTCAGAAGTAAGGGGATGTGACTAATTCTTCATAGAGATATTAAATCTACCGGTTTCTGTGGTTACATTTGGGCATGTCTGGAGTAACAGAGCCGCATTTGTTTTGTACCTTTCAGTGTTATTGCCTGAAAATCTGATCTTGGCAGAGATGAGAGCATGTGAGAGATATTTTGCCTTCTCTGCTCTGCTGTATATGTGAAAGCTAAAAGGTAAGGATCATCTCTTTCATGTGGAACAATCGATGGAGCTACAAGAAAACTTTTATCAATTCATGCTGCATGGGAATCAAAATTCAGGTCTGTTGTAAAGGCACAAAATTCACCCTAAATTTCAGTGTAACAAGATAAAGAGATCGCGAAGTAAAAGGCAGGTGTAAAACCTGGAAAGCTGCATGATGCTGTAATTCCCTCATACTGGTTCAGGTGGAGGGGGGAGAATTACAGTTTTGTTTCATAGTAGCTTGGGAGGATTCTGAATTTGTATTTGAACATCCAGTAAGGGTATTCTGAGCATTAAAAAAGTAATCTTTATGTTTCTTTTAACACATTTTTTTTCCAGGTATAAGGGGTTGAATTTTGGTTTCTCTTTCTGACTCTCTCTCCTTATCCTCCCCAGAAGACACACGGAGCCGATTTGAACTTTCTGCCACCAACGAGAACCTCTGCCCAAGTGTTCACAAGGAAACATTTTATCAGTCCTATCCAAGTCTCCTCATGTTAACCTAGACTATTTCTGCTCACAGGGGTGCTCAGTACCCCTGGTTAATGCCAGTTAGATACAATCCAAGCAAAGATAGATGTTGTTATTATTTTTAATGTTCTTTTAAATGTACCTTGTGTACTGAAACATACCAAAGTTGTATCCATAAAACCTGCCATGGGTCAGTAACTTGCACTGTAGACTGCTGAAGAAGCAATAATCCTGTACTTCCTTTTGTCATGCTCTATTTTGAATCTCAGAAGCACTTTACTCTTTGGAGTTTCTGTATGTGTCAAGGGAAGTATGAGAATGGACCAGTAATATGTCAGATTTTTTTGGAAATCCAGGGACAGTTACTGAAGGATAGATAGGCTCCATTTTCTTCCTGTTCTAGTTCCCTTATTGCTGAATGTTTCATGATGTGTTCAGAAACAATCTTTTGGCTCTTGCTTTGCTGTTAATTCATCAGTGCCCTTTCCGGAAGCAGACTGCTCTTAGATTATCAATTAGAACTCCTGTAAATTTCACTCCCTTTGCTACTAAATGTTTCAGTGCAAATGTTTTCACTAAGAGCTTTTTATAAAGCATTTTTCTTTTCTTTTCTTTTTTCTTTTCTTTTCTTTTCTTTTCTTTTCTTTTCTTTTCTTTTCTTTTCTTTTCTTTTCTTTTCTTTTCTTTTCTTTTCTTTTCTTTTCTTTTCTTTTCTTTTCTTTTCTTTTCTTTTCTTTTCTTTTCTTTTCTTTTCTTTTCTTTTCTTTTCTTTTCTTTTCTTTTCTTTTCTTTTCTTTTCTTTTCTTTTCTTTTCTTTTCTTTTCTTTTCTTTTCTTTTCTTTTCTTTTCTTTTCTTTTCTTTTCTTTTCTTTTCTTTTCTT
>NC_048926.1:54933390-54981516 GCF_011077185.1 Oxyura jamaicensis | reverse complement strand
TTTCCTTTCCTTTCCTTTCCTTTCCTTTCCTTTCCTTTCCTTTCCTTTCCTTTCCTTTCCTTTCCTTTCCTTTCCTTTCCTTTCCTTTCCTTTCCTTTCCTTTCCTTCCTCTTAATTCTGAGAAGATGAAAACAAACAGGGTTTTGTGTCTGTGTTTTTAAATATGCCCTTTTTTTTTTTTTTTTTTTTTTTTTTTCCCTCTGCTTTCCCTCTGCTTTCCAGCAGCATGTACACCTCCTCTTTTTAATATACAATGTCTTTTGGAGAACCGTAATTTAGGTAGACATTTATTCACCAGAATCAGTGGAAAGTATTTTTTCCTCCCTCAGCTGGCTGGCTGTTTAGCTGCTGCCTTCCCAAACCAAAAAGGGTGTTTCAGAAGATGCTTTGAGATCACTTGGGCTACATTCTGACATATGGTCTGTGTATTTGCCATAACAATGCTAGGAAACTGAAAAACATCTTCCCAGCCTGGTATCACTATTTCAGCCTTCCCCGTATCTCAGATAAAGAATCTGATTAAACTGTTTAGACAGTAAACATCATATAGATGTGTAGTTGCATAAATTGTGATGTGCTGTGTTTGTTATACTTCATGGACAATGCCCTATGTCTTCTTGGACTTTTTATTTACTTCTCCTTCCTCTAGCTGGCAAGTGAAACTTTAAATATATGGGAAGCTGATATCACATTATCTTCTTTTTATATCTCTATCCCTATGTATTACCATAATTGCTGGAAGTAATTATCAGGGAGAACTACTTAAAGAAGATGTTTGTGCAGAGAACATGTAAACTCATGTGATATATTTTGTGGAGAGGGGTCTCTGCTGTCTGATACACCTAGTTAAGCTCAAGAGACATTTGGATGGGTGCTTCTCATCACACAGACATCGGTTCTGTCGTCTTCTGTAGATGACAAAAAAAATAAAGAAATAAAAAGATCCACTGAGAAATAACTAGCTATTCACAGAAGAAGAGAACAGGGTAGAATAACTGACTTCCTGGTGGGAGGGCTTTTCAAATCTCTGCATTTCATACAGGTTTATATAATGCCACATTTCTCTTTATAACCAAAGACTCGGAAAAGAATCCAGTACCATTCCAAGAGATTAAAGTAACTTTTAAAGAAGCTTTTATTTTGGATAACCCCAACTCAAAATATACAAAACAATATGTTACACGCGGTGTTCTTTCAACCCCTCTTCCATTGACGCCAGAACAAATTCTTACCTTTTTTAACATTATGTGTTCTGAAAGCCCTTTCTACAGAATCTCATTATTTGTTCCATAATTTGTTCCACAGCCAAACAGCTGTGAGATAAAAGAAAATTGGAGTCATGGAAAGTCTCTAATCATATTGAATGCTCCTGTAGTTGCACTGAAGGTAGTCAATCACCCTTTCTAAAGGCAAGGAATTTTTCCACTGAAGGATGCCTATTGTATCAGGTATTTCTACTGCTTCACACCCTGCTATTCATTTACAATGTGTGCATTTATGTCAACCTCCTTCACTGAAACATAGACCGGTGATGAGAAATGGAGAGGGCTCAGTCAGTACACACCCTGCTTTGATTCTCTGAGGCCGGTGGCAGCTGCCACACATGAGGCTGAGGTGACCCAGTGAAGAGCTGCAAGGGTTTGCATAAGCAGCGGCTGGTCATGCTGTGCAGCACCAGAAACAGACCTCTGTACATCTGATGCCATTTTCTGAATTTTTGCCCTAGCGCTGTGTGTTTGTGGTTTACAAACATTATTCATAAGGTGTCACATGCTCGTTTACATAAGATAAAAGCCTTGAGGGAGAAAGAGAGTTATAAAAAGACAAATATTTACCCCTTCTTCAGCTACTTCTTTCCGTAAGACAAACATATGACTTTGTTTCCATTGCTAATCTTCCATAAAATCCCTTTCCTGTACATTTAATTAATTCCTTACACTCACTTCCCACAGAGGCAGATCATTCTCCCTAATAACTCTACAAAGCCATTATGCTTTCAGATTTTTGAAAGATTTCTGAAAACATAAGGATTGCCTGAATTCACATTAGAGCTCCATGGTTTGAGGGGTAGGGTGCGGGTTGCTCTGTAATAGTCTCTATTAAAGAACCGTCCCTTCTGCTTGCTGGAATTGACAGAGGAAATATCCACTTCCTACAGAATTACCCCTACAAGACCAGTGCTGTGGGTGAGGTGCTGTCTTGAGGCTTCCTCTCTGTTATGTACACACTTACTACAAGCATGTAGCTTCTTGCTGAAACTGGCTTTGTATAAGTTGCCTGCAGAGGTAAGCCTCATGAGGTTGGACTGGTGAGGGGCAACCCTTTCTCTGACCATTTGCTCTTCTGTTTTTCCTGTTCCCCAGGAAAGGATAACCAATACAAGCAGCCAGAGGAGGCAGGGTCATCTTTTAGCTGTACAGAGGAAGGTTAAAACAGGTTCCATCTCCAGCTGATTAGAATCATGGGGAAGTAGAAAAAGGAGGGGAGGGGATGTGGAGAGGTCCCAGTAGATAGCTTTGCATTTTTTTTTTTTCTTAATTACTTTTTAAATAAAATGGGAATTAAAACATTCAGGTTGAACAAGGTATTGTAGATGAACTCTATTTAAAGGATTTATTTAGGAATAAAGACAATAGAACTACCTTTCAAGATAACACAAAAAATGTAGCTTAAACAAAAGTTTTGGAAAAACCTATTTTAAAATACAAGCAACCATGTGAATCTGACTCAGATTTGTAAAACATTTTAATATTGCAGGAGGTTTGTCCAAAAATTCTGCATAGAGCTGTACTAAACTCTGTGTTTTCAGACCTAGCTTTTGTATTTGCTTCTCAGTCTTGACAACTGAATTTACTATGCCCTTTCATTAGCAGTCTTCTACTTCTTTCAAGCTATAACAGCATTTAACAGTGGAGGCTGGATAGCCTGTGGCTGGGCTTGTTGGACAGGGAGAGAGCACCTGTGTTTGCAGCAGACCAGCATCCGTGGAAGCTGCCTGGGTGGAAACTGGCAGTAAGGCAGGGCAGAATGCTGGGCATGTTCTTCACTGCAGATTAGGCATTGTGGCCTGGGATTTAGCTATGACTCTGGAAGCACAGGATAAAATGTCTGGTGCTGGGGATGTTTTCTCCTTTGCTTGGAGTGTGGCTGAGAGGCTGGGGGCTCTGAACTTCAGGACAGTGACATGAGTGGGTCCCTGAGGAGAAAAAGTAGGAAGTTGCATGGTTTCAAAACCTGGGTTTGAGCTACCACCTTTCTTCCTAGGGGTTGTTGTCCAACTGCTCAGCCACGATCCCAAAGAGGGGGAAATTAAATAATTTCTCAGATGAAACCACAGAAAATAAAGTTCGAGTCATAGCTCAAAGTGAACTGAGTCTGTAAGGGGAGTTGGGACCAGGTGGCATGTGTTATTCCTAACTTGTCTCTTTGCACAGACAGCAAGAAGCACAGGCTCCCACTTTCATACCCTGCCAGTCTTGGCTGTTCCAGCAGCATGGAACAAACCTGTACATTTCAAGTGACAGAGACAGTGTGGTGTGAGTGAGAAGCGATTCACTGGATTCATCATTGAAACGTTTCCTTTTCCAGACTGCATGTAGATGACTGTGATGAGCTTGGTCCATATTACTTCCCTTCCTCTTTGAGCCATTGTAGTTCATGGTTGTTCTGTGTAGTTGCAAATATTGCTGGACTTGAAAGCATTACTAGTATAAGTTGTGCTTAGTTGTTTTTCACATGTGCTCTCTCAGACAATGCTGTGCCTTGTCAGATCTGTGTGGTGCTACATCGTCTGTTAGATGTTTGTCAGTTTCTGAGGGGAATTTCCTGGAACCTGGGGGTGCTCATTGTTGAAAATCTCAACATGAGCCAGCAGCGTGTGATTGCAGCCTGGAAAGCCAGCCATATCCTGGGCTGCGTCTAAAGCAGCGTGGCCAGTAGGGCTGGGGAGGTGATTGTCCCTCTGTGCTCAGCTCTCATGAGACCATACCTGGAGTGCTCAGCTCTGGGGCCCACAGCACAAGAAGGACATGGATGTGTTAAAATGAGTCCAGAGGAGGGCCATGAGGATAATTGAATGGCTGGAGTACCTCACATATGAAAACAGGCTGAGAGAGTTGGGGTTGTTCAGCTTGGAGAAGAGAAGGCTCCAGGCAGACTTTACAATGGCCTTCCAGTACCTAAAGGGAGCCTGCAGGAAAGCTGTGGAGGGACTCTTTGTCAGGGGGACGTAGTGATAGGACAAGGTTTTAATGGTTTTAAACAAAAAGAGAGCAGGTATAGGTGAGATATTAAGAAGAAATTCTTTACTCAGCAGGTGATGAGTCACAGGAACAGGTTGCCAAGAGAATCTGTGGATGCCCCATCCCTGGAAGTGTTGAATGCCAGGTTGGATGGGGCTTTGAGCTACCTGGTCTAGTAGAAGGTGTTCCTGCTGTTGGTGGAGGGGTTGGAATTAGATGATCTTTATGGTCCCTTCCAACCCAAACCATTCTGTGGTTCTGTGATCTTATGACTGTCAATCAGCAGAGAAACAAAAAACAGTGGAGCCACAGCAGGATCAGGAGCTGTTAGATGGACTCTGGGAAATACCATTCTCTTTGCTACATTTGGAAGGAAGCTTTGAACAGCTTTGAAGATATTCTGAAGCTTAATCCTGAACTCTTTCGTCACTTAGAGACTATAGTGAACACAGCAATGGTTCAAAGCTATAAACAAATTTGGAAAGGGCTAAAAGAACTTCCTTTCAAACCCTGAACTTTACAGATGTTTACCTTCACACAGGGTAAGGAACATGATGTATCATCAGAGGAAATCTGTTTGTGGCTTGCTAGATAATGAATGCACAGGACAGAGTTCCCAGGACGAGGGTAGCTATGCAGTAGTGCAGTGGATGAGTGCAGTAGTGCAATGGGACCCCTCACCATCTTGAGGGGTCCCATTGGGGTGGCAGCTGTCTCAGAAGTAGCCTGGGAAGGCTTCTCTGGGATCCTGACTTTCAGCTACAGGCCCACTTCATTATACAGTGTGGTGCATTATATTAGGAAACATTTAATTACCATGAGGCTGTTCAAACACTCAAACAGGCTTTCTAGTGAGGTGGTTGGTGCCCCATGCCTGTTGGTGTTCATGAGGGGTTTGGATAATGCCCTCAGTAATATGCTTTAAGCTTAATTTCAGGGCTTTTAAGGTTAGCCGTGAAGTGGTCAGGCAGTTAGACTTGATGATCTTTAAGGTCCCTTCCAACTGAAATATTCTAAATATTAATTTGTAAATATTCTAATCCATATTTGATCATTAACCAGGGATAATGGTGCATGGGGGGGGGGGGGGGGGGCCAGCCCCATGGACACAGGTGAAGGGAGGGGTGGTGGTTTTACCCTGCTGTGCAGCTGAACACAACCACCACTTTCTCATTCCCATTTGTCAAAGGAAAAGGGAGAGAAAATAAAGTGCAGAGGACTCAGGGTTTGAGATAAGGACAGGGAGATCATTCAACAATTGTTGTCATGGGCAAAACAGACAGCACAGAGAGATTAATATAATTAATTGTCTATCTCTAGCAGACTAGAACAGTGAGAAACTAAAAACAAATTAAAACAACTTCCTCCAATTGATCCTTCTCTACCTCCTTGCACTGAGTGGTGCAGGGATCTACTCTCAGAGGCCACCCCTGCAGATCTGCTGCTACCAAACCCTTGCCACGTAAACCCAAGACATGAGGCTAAGGTGTAGACCTGGGATTATTTCCTCTCTTACTCCTAATTGCTTTGTGTGAGGTGTTACCCTGTGCTGTGTATTCCCCAGTTAGGAATGATAGACAGGGTGGTACTGCCCCTTACTTCATGGGGCTGTGTCTGTGAGTGAAGATGATGTAGTTAGGAGGGAACCACGTTGTACAAGGAGCACACGTAGGAACAAAAGCCTCCCTGCAATTTTTACCACTCTCCAGACACCTATGTACTCATTTGTCCTCTGGTGCTCTTCTGGAGTGAGCCAGTCAGCTCTCAAAGTAGACAGAGGCTCAGACTGTTTGTCACCAGCCTCAGAAGGTCACATAATCAGAAGGAAACATGAGCTGGCCTGACTCAAAGCTTTAGGTGGCTCTGTAAATCTCTACCTCCCTTTAAGATGATGTACTGTGATATGATACAGTGTGGACTGGGGACATCCTCTTGAGAGGATGTACTGTTTCACTGTTAACTTTTAAATATAATCACCAGTACCAATAGTTCTTAATGGTTTTATTGATTATACTTGAATTAAACAAGGTCATTGCAAAGGAAAGAACATTTAAGTCTTTGTTAGATGAATTTGCTGCAAACACAGACATGCACTCACTCATATTCTCCCTTAATCTGTGTGGTTCATTGATTTTGGCAGTCTGTAGTAGACCTTGGTAGCCAGCCAGGGCATTGAGATGTGGAACTGTGTCTTTGGATGGTTCATCGACATTCAAGCAGACAGTACCCACATATGAATATTAACAATATTAATATTAATTATATTACTCTGGACAGCTTTCATGCATGGAAAGCACTGTGGGAGGAAACAGAATGCTTCTCAGCTGTCAAGTACTCCTGAAGGTTACAAGGCTGCTTCTTTCTGGCTCCTCATGTTTTTAGAAGTCTGGGCTGCTTTTTACATTCTGTATAAACACTTCAAGAGGTCTTTTCTGACTCTTGTCTAACAGGGACACTGCCAAAAGAAACTGAACAGACATAGTCCACAAACACATTGCAGTCTCGGATTTTCTTCTACTCTTGCGGTGAGATGTAACTGCATCTTAGCTCTTCCTTGATACAGAGGCAACAGAGAACACAGCAATTATTGTGTGTGGGGCTTGGGTGTGTGAAGCACAGTGAGATCATGAGACTCTTAAGCTAAGTGCCTCAGACATGACAGAAGAGGTATATCTTCAGATGTATCACAGACAGTAAATTATAGTCATTCTTTCTCCCAGGGAGGAACAGAATCTGTTCAGGAAGAAAGGGTGAGTAGAAATGAGGCTGGATCAAGGGGAAATCATACCTGTGGCTGACAGAACCACCAAAATGTTATCCTTGCTTTTGCTCAGGATGTGAAAACGTATTCAGTGAGACTATTTATTAATACACGATCAGTGTAAAACATGGATTCATTCAGGACTGTGGTTTCCCAATGACTCATTCCACTACCTGTTAGGGAGGGCTCCAGTGTTCCCCCAGCTCACTGCAGCTTTAATTTGGCACAGCAGGAAAAACACTCTCACCGGGGGCTGAATGTCATGGACAGTGCTGCCAACACATTATGACCACACTAGCTATTTCACAGCTCTGCACCGTTGCACTAGCATTTTCTACAATGGGATCCAGAAGACTGCTTATAAGGTCAGAAAAGCATACAATATTCATCAGCCAGAAATGAAAGCTAGCATGCAGTATTTGTGTGATGGACAGCCAAATCTATAAGGATGTTTTATCCCATATATTTTCTACTTCCCTCCAAGAGATAAAGTGTAAATACAGCAGGTTATTAGTAATAGATGCAGGACCAAGGGAGCAGATGAGAGGGAGAGCAGGGACTGAGGAAACAAACCTGTCTCCCTTTCTTGTTGATACTTTACTCACAATGTCAGTCTTGACCTCTGTGGAATGTAGTTCTTGTCCTTCATCTCAGCCTGAGAGAAAGTCAAAGCTAAACAAAATATCTGAGGCATACTGAGCATCAGGTTCAAATTTCAGGGCTTAGAAACATGGCAGTACAGTATACCAGGTGTACGTTTTCTTGATGGGGCTGTCAGCAGAGCAGAACATGGGACCAGGGAATCATTTAATAGAATGGCTCGGGTTGGAAGGGACCTTAAAGGTCAGCAATCCCATTGTCTATGCTATTGATGAAGATATTGAAAAACACCAGTCCCAAGACAGACCCCTGAGGGACACCGCTCGTCACTGGTTTCCACTTGGACATACAACCATTGACCACTACTCTCTGTGTGCAGCCAGCGAGCCAATTCCTTATCCACTGGATGGTCACCCTTCAAAAGTCCTTATTTTATTCCTGGGGCTGCTCCTTCATGTGTCAAACTAAGGTGCTCAGTAGTTCTTCCTTACAGAAATTTGTCATGTGTTCCCTTTTCAAGCCCAGCTGAGACAGTAAATTAAAAGTATCGTATAGATTGATGGTGATCAAGAGGTTGAAGTTACCTTCAGATGTACTCTAGTCTGCAGTCAGTGTGTTCACGCCAATGCACAAGTTCAGAGAAGATATTTTGAGGGTAATGTATATGTGAAAATGACTTAGTTGTTTTTAAGAAAAGTACGAGAATTCAGAAAAGCATTTTTGAAGGGATGCCTACAAATCCTGTGTGGGATTTTCTCATCAAAACCAGAAAACTGGGAAACCTAAGAGAAACTTTAGAGTTAGTAAAGATATGGTACAAACCCCAGTGGTATTGTCTGGTCTTGAGAGCAACACATAATACATAATTCAAGTCTTCTCTTTTGTTGGGATATCTGTGCAAGCAGGTGGCTGTGGTAGAGAGGTCAGGAAATCAGTCTCTCTGGCATTTCCACCTCTCCAAATGTCTCAAACACTGCCTTTCCAAAATGAGGTTAGTTAGCACCTGCAGATGGATGAAGCAATAAGTCTGAAAGTGTTGTTTTCTGGGCAGCAACTGATGTGGTTACAGCTCCTCATGAGGCCTTTGCATGAGTAGACAGCTTTGGAATTTATTGCTGGGTCATGAGAACAAGAAAATAGTGGGAGGGTGAAGGCTCATATGCTTCTTAGTTTTTCCTGAGGGTAGCCAGCTGGCTTTGCAAGGACAAACATTGAATGTATCAAAGCTATCAATGCAGTCTTAAAATTCAGACTCTTTAATAATTGTGTTTTTGAAATTCTCCTGTTGACTGGTTTGCTATTTTTCTTTGTAATTAAGGATTAAGTCACTTTTCTTGGTACCTGTGGATTCTACCAGTTCATTCCAAGGTCCTCCTGCACACCTACCTTCTGCTCACTTTGCAGTTACTTTTAAAGGGGATTCTTTAATACTCTGTTGGAAATCATAGGAATCCTTTCTATTCTAGAGCAGATTAAAATGTATCTGTGATGAGAAAACAATGCACTCCAATGAGTGGTTGTATCAATTACGCGGTTTGTTTTTTGTTAGGATACTGGAGTAAGCCTAAGAGTTAATTAACTTTTATAAGTAACATCTAACTTTTATCAGGAGAACATTATGCTTATAAACAGAGTCATTCATCTTCTTGCATTTTCTGTCTGATGTGATTTACAATTTATTTATTTATTTATTTATTTATTTATTTTGGTAGGATGTATGTAATGGATGCAAAAACTTCTGCTAAAGAAAGATCCTACCTTTCTTAAAACATTTACCTTGTGAACATAAGAAAAATAATGAGATAATAATTTATAATTGACATAGTTTAACAACAATTGAATGACTAATGACTTCAGAACTGGTATGTTGCAATGTATGAGTTGCAATGTATGAGTTGGGTACCCTTGACACCCTATAACATCTTCCAGTTACTTGAGGACACAGAATAGATGTCATCCAACTGTCAAAAATAAAGAATGTCCTATTTTCTTTCTTTTATGAAGAGTTGCACAGGCTATCTTGCCAAAGATCTGTCTCCTGAAGATGTGAAGAGAACTTTGGCAGCTGACCAGTGTAGAGAACTCTGGGGCTCTCAAATGTGTGAGGGCTCTGACAGCGGCAGAAGCTGTATTGACATGTCTGATACTGAAATTGAAAGCAGAGTTGCAATTTGAACCACATAAATCCTTCCTTATGTGCTCTCCACTGTGTTGGGCTGCAATGGCAGATAACTTTGTGGCCAGAGGAGTCTCAAGTGGATCTGATACTGGAGATTCTGTTTTTCAGCATGTTGCATGACTAGAGATGGAGTGATACTTTTCCTTTTCTTTAAAAACAGAGAAATTAATGGTTGAAGTGCAAAGGTAACAACTGTTTTGTGTGTTCTTTGGCTATGGTGGGATTTATTTATATGACTAGCTCTCTCCTTGGTTTGAAAGACTACACAGTTTATGCCAGGATCACCAAAGATGCACACAATTAGAGAATCATGGAATCATTAAGGTTGGAAAAGACCTCCAAGATCATCTGGTCCAACCATGCCTGTACCAACAATATCACCCACTAAACCATGTCCCTAAGCAGCATGTCGAACCTTTCCTTAAACATGGTAGCTCCACCACCTTCCTGGACAACCCATTCCAATGCCTGACTACTTTTTCTGAGAAGAAATGTCTCCTCATTTCCAACCTAAACATGCCCTGGTGCAACCTGAGGCCATTCCCTCTAATCCTATCACCAGTTACCTGTGAGAAGAGGCCAACTCCCAGCTCCCCACACCTTCCTTTCAGGCAGTTGCAGAGAGCAAGAAGGTCTCCCCTGAGCCTCCTCTTCTCCAGACCAAACAACCCCAGCTCCCTCAGCTGCTCTTCACAGCACTTGTGTTCCAGACCCTTCACCAGCTTTTCAGCCCTTCTCTGGACACCCTCCAAATAAGTCCTCGATGTCCCTCTTGTACAGAGGGCCCAAAACTGAACACAGTACTCAAGGTGCGGCCTCACCAGAGTAGAGTATGGGGGTTGATGACCTCCCTGGTCCTGCTGGCTGCATGATTCTTAATACAAGCCAGGATGCCATTGGCCTTCTAGGCCACCTGGAAACACTGCCAGGTGAGCATTGACCAATTAACCCAGACCCCTTTCCTCTGCACAGCTTTCCAGCCACTCTGCATATGCTGGCAACTTCCTTGTACTTTCCCTGAGTTTCAGGCTACCAGGTCGTTGTGCAACATGTGCCTCTCACCACGTGGCTGGCCTACCTGTGGAATGAGGTCTGATCCTTGCCTAGTGGGAAAGAAGTTGTTCATGAGCCAGACCTTTTGGTTCTGACCAAAAGATCACAGATCACAGGTCTTGCTTGCTAAACATGTAACAGAGGTAAGCTGTTCCTCTCAGCCCCTCTCAGCTGTCCTCATTCACTTGGTGTGTGAACCATCTCCCAGGGACTTAGATTTGCAATGCATTGGTATGCAGTAGTCATCCAGAAGTGGACAACTCTGTCTCCTTATATTGTAGAAAAGCTCTGAAATCAGCCACTTAGCAGAGGTCAAGGATTATGTGGAGACTGCACATGAAGCACAAGGCATAAAGATAAAAATATCTGCAGCCACATGATGCTCCACATCAACTGCCTAGCTTAAGAGGACCCACATATAGAGAGTGCTAAACAGTGTTGGACTCCGGTGTAGAAAAGTACACAATGTGGTGTAGAAAATTACACAATAACATCCCAACTCAGCCTCCAGACAGAGCCAAACAAACTCAAATGTATAACCTGGCTAGCACAGCCTAGTTAAAGAAAAGGCAAGGTCTGCAAAGGCTTTGAAATATCAAAAAGGCTTTGAAATATCAAAAAGGCTTTGAAAGCAGACTTTGCCAGTCAGATGGTCCTTGCATGTCAGCTCCACTTCTGGAAGGCTGTCGTTGGTGTCAAATGAGTCCTGAAGCATTTTGTGTTTCCTAGAAGCACCTGCAGGCTGTGGGTTCCCTTGAAGGGCTGGATTTCAGTTATGAAGTCATGCAGGCAGCCTGACAGCTTGATAGCTGGGTGGGAGAGAGAGAAAACTTCATGGTGTTTGTACAAAGCGGAGGCTGTTGGCTTGCCATCAACTCTTGTGCAGTAGTCTGTAAACCTAGTAACATTGTTACTAGTGCACACAATAAAGTGGATAAATTCTTCCATTCTCTTTACTTAAACAATTAGATGCTTTTGGGGGTAATTTCAGGGTAACGGAACGAACAACAAATTTATCCATTGCTCCAGGTGAAGTGATTGTTGGAAATGGGATTTGAGGTGCTCTTCACAGACTCAACATCACAGAACAACGTGCAAAGACATGAATGTGAAAGAACACTGGTATGGAAGAGTTTCCCACACCTACTCTTAGCCATCACTTTCTATACACCTGGGCAGAGGGAAGAGTTTATAACTGGCTGATACACGAGACCTCAAATCAGTGCAGCTTTGCTGGAGAAATACTGGCATATGCTGAACAAGAATTCACATTAAAGTTATCCAGAATACAAAAAGCCATTCAGAAAATACCTTGCCAAGGAGAATATAATGTGCATAATTTTGGAAAGCTTTTTGGGGATCTTTTGTTATCCTTCTGAACATCTCAGTCCAAAACCCCCACAAACCTGTGCTTCTAGATGTAGCTGTCCACCTACTCCATTACTGAGAGTAGCAGGAGTTGTTTGTGTTTGCTGAAATACTATCACTAAGAGAAATTTTCTCTGGAGACTGATTAACCAAGATCATTGCCTAAGTTCTAAATTATTCACTTTTCCTTTGTACCCTTTTAAGATGGGCTATTGTTACAGCTGGAACATGTGTATTTGAGGCCATCATCAGCTGTACTGTGAAGATAATACAGGTAATTACAATGAATTGCTCTCATTTTCCTGATCAGATCAATTTTTTCTTGTGAATATTAAAGCTTCTTGTTACATGTTCTGACTAGGGAGAATGGGCTGTGCATAGACTAGTAAGCTGAGAGGAAGAGCTTGCACACAGAGAGATTTCAGTGCACTTGTGCTTTTGTCGGTGCATAGGTGCACATTAATTGTCTCTGTGATGCTTTGCTGTGATTCAGCTTTCACCCTGGTGTGACTCCAGTGGTTGAACTGGATTTCAGTTCTTGTTACCACCAGTGTAAGAGATGGAGAATCAAACCCAGACAAACTGTTTGTTTAATTGTTTTCCAAGAATAATTCAGGATCCATCAGCAGCAGAATTATTATTATTATTATTAAAATATTGATATTAATATTAATATTATTTGGCATCTGTCACTGTCTGTTTCACTGTGAATATGCAGGGTTTTAACCACTGCCTAACAAGTTTGGGGATTAGATCACAATAAAGTGAACAAATTCCATTTTATAAAACAGACTTTATTTCCAAAAGAGCACATGCTGCTTTGTAATCAACGCAGCAACCTAATCTCTCCTGTCAACCTCAGTGGGAATTTCTCAGTTTAGGCTTGCTGTCCCAGATGCATGAAGGCAGGACAAAACCCTGATCTAACCGTTCACTTGAGGCAGCACCTCCAGGCCTCTGCCAAGCACAAGATCCAATGAAACAAACCCACAGTCAGGTGCAGTTGTCCTGAAGTTAACTTGAGCTTGAAAAGTCTTTTTCAAAGACACACGTTGGCAGACATCTCCAGGTTCTCTTGGTAGATATCTAGCTTTCCAGACCATCATGATTTAGACACAGTTAAGAGGGGGGATGGCAGGTTACACCTAAACCCAATTTCTTACAGTCCCAAGGATTGTCATGACCTACCTGACAGATAGATTCCAGCTTCCTTCCAGACGCCTCCCTGACTGAACAGCATTATGTCAAGAATATTTCACATCCGTTCCAGAGATCCCTGAGATGATACAACAGGTAACAGCCATTCTGGCTGAAACAACAGCAACAATAACAACAACAATAAACAACAACAAACAAACACAAACAACAACAAACAAACAAATAAACAAGCGAAACAGAAAAAGACCCACTGTCTAATCTATTTTGCAGACTACTGGGCAATGCTGTGCAGCTATTCCAGTACAGAAGTATTTGCACGGCTGGTGATAGTGGAAACCTAAATTCACCTGGTTTATCATCAGACAACTCATGTTCTGTATCCATACACAGCTTCCTTAGACCGTACTCTGCTGTACTCTGACTCAGTCTTGGTTTTCAGCCAAAGCATAGTGCCAAAACATAGCCCATAGTGACTTCTACCATGATCTGCCCTTGAAGGGTGCTACCTTGCCAAGTAGGCAGCAGGAGCCCAGAGCCCCATCATCTCACTGTTCCCAACAAGCCTCCTTAGTCTAAATAGCTGTGGCATCTGTGTATCTCAGTTCCCCCCTCAGAACATCACTGTTACTAGGTTTGGTTGCTGAAGATTTTGCCTGTAAAGTGCAAGCCCTAATAAATTCTCCAGATCTGATCCTTGTGGTTACAGAAACCACTCTCTGATACATCTCAGCGATGCTGCTCAGCCAGAGTATCATGATATACAGGGAACACAAATGCCCCATCATGTTCTGAAGATTGTTTCCCCCTCTCCTTTTCTTCACTTTCCTAAACCCCACTCTCCACCCAAGGCTGCTTGTGATAGCACTCAATGAGTACTCCTGCACACTGCTCAGACTTTTCCCAGAAGGATCACAAGCTTCATGTTTCTCACAGAGCTACAGCCTTCCTGGTTTAACAAAAACGCTACAAGCTTTGGCACAACACTGTGAATTAAACCCAGATTACTCTGCCCAGTGCTGTTAGGTCAACTCTCCTGTGCCTCCCAGACGAGAGACAACTTTCTGGTTCTTGTAGGTCAAAAGTACATTCCTCCTGTCCCCTCCAGACCTCAGAGCCCTGGCTTCTGGTGACAAAAGTGTTTTCTGCAATGACAACACTAATTGCCAGCAGCTTGATTAATGCCACAAGCAGTTATCTGTATTCTTGACACTGCACTCAAGGTAATGCAATACAGAAAGAATTAAATTAATATAATTGACCACTTATCCCTGCTGAAAATAAAAAAAAAAAAATGTATACTTAGAATTGAAAAGCAACTTTAATTTAGGATCCCTCCTGTTCTTTCTGTGTAGAGAACTTGCATTTGAATATAACTAAATGCATATTTGAAATCTTGCAGCAAGATTCTTTGGAACAAACATTGCGCCATACATATAGGAAAGATAATAACAATTTGCAGGTGACAATAAAACCAATATTATTCTACTAAAGATGAGTACACATCGCTGCTGTTATTTGAAGAATAAAAAGCTTGCTACTTGACTTAATAGAATTACAGCTGTGATGAAAGGAATGGTAAATGAAGTTCAAAATGGATCAGCTTTTTGCCACCAAAATTACAACTGAGTCATGAATCTAGAAAGTAATTTGACACAAAATCATACATTTAATAACAGAATAAAAACCCTACTTCTTTCAGCACTTAGCAAAAATTGTAGTAGTGACCAAGACATATATACTGGTATGTAATTCCTTGACAAAACCCAGCCTTTAGCTAATGTCTGTGCAAAACAATAGAGGAAAAGGCTTTTCTTAGACCTTGTAATTTTTGTCAGACAGAAAGAGCCATCAACTTTAATCATCCTCTATTGGCACAATCTTGCCCAACAAAAAAAGCAGTGTGTCCTATGGCTCCTTCTCTGCACAACCTCTGTAATCTGCCAATCTTCTCTTTGCACAGTGACATTAATTTCCAGGTAGACTGTAGTCAGTCTTTGAATGGTGCTATGCTGGGTTTGTATTTGCTGCTGAACTCTACCCTTTCCATGACAATTCAGAGCTCATCAGAGGACAGCTGCTAGACAAGTCACACAAGCCATCACTGCTGGAGTTACAGGCTGCCATTTTGCAGCTTATTCATCCTCACTAGAAAGTGCCTGAAAAAGGGCAGAGTCCCTGCTGTAGGGAACAGACCAGCTAGTCCAGGACTGTGCAGGTAGGAGAAAAATGCCTTTTCCACACCCACATAACCACTACCTCTTCTGCTGCTTCAGAGAAGGGCCTGCTGTCAGCACAGTCCAGCAGGCAGGCTCTGATGCTGCCCCTGCATGCTGCAGGTGACAGGCCCATGCACTGCAGAGCACCAGGAAGGGTTTCTGCCATACGGAGTCTGAATGCAAGCTCTGCCCAATGAAAGATTCATTTCCAGAGCACACACAGCTTGGAAAAGGAGACAGCAGCTTACTGGTATCCATTTGTCATACCTAAGTCACCGGCTCCTCTGAGGCATTTGGGGGCTCAAAGGATGTGGTGATAACAGCAACCAGAAGAGGAGGCACTGAAACAATCAATTTTATTTATTTATTTTTATTTTATATATATATATATATTTTCTACGGGGCCAGGGATGTGTCATTACTTATGGAGTGTAGTCTCTAATGTCATGAATGCCAAAAGGGCAGTTACAGAGGAGGAGGCACTGGATTTTGCTAGAAGCATAGTTTAAAGGACCTTTCACTCTCATACTGCTTAGAGAAGCTTGCTGGTACTTCTTACAAGGGTGTGTGGCATTGGAGCTGACCCACTGTAAAATACCCATTTAGAAACATGGCAACACCTGGGTGTCAGCTTTTGGGATGCTGACAAAAGAAGGGACAGGTTTTTTGATAGTGAAGTGTTTGATACTCAGAAGAACTCATACCCTGAACTACTTAAAACATATGCAGCAATTATTCACTGTGTACAAATCACTGTGGAACAAACAGGCATTTTTGAATTATATTCTCAACAACTTTATTCAAGTGTGCTGATAGGAGCCATCCCAGGCCTCCTTCCCCTCTCTGTCTTCCATGAGCACTTGGACACTGGTGTTACACTCCCCATACAGTAAGTGACCTGCCGCCATACATGACCAGAGGAATGTTGTAATATGCCTAGCTGACCACCAGAAAGTACTGCTGGCTAGCAGTATTGGCTCAGTTTCTGTACCATCTCCAGGACCCTGAATTCTCTCTCTGGGAGAAAATGCCTGAAAATGGCTGCCCTAGTACAACAACTCTGTCCTTGCCTTTTTTTTTTTTTTTTTTTTTTTTTTTTTTAAGGATGGAGAAAAGAGCATCATCAGAAGCAGCAGTATATTGAATTTTTCATGTTCTCCTTCCTGATGTAAGCTATTCCCCATTGTATCTAGACGTTAGGGAGAGTTTTCAAAATGTTTCTTAATACAACTTTGATCTTTTAGCATATGTGCAGAGAAGGAATAGAGTTTCCACTATAGCTAATGTATTTTTTGACTATAGAAGAATATAGAAAGTGTTCATGTTGGACAGAATTTCCTGGTGTGAAGTGAAATGGCTTGTGATGGGCATTTCTGAGTATCTGACTGCAGAAAACCAGCTGTCATCGCTGAGATAATTTTGACATTAGTTAAACTTAAAAGAAGACAATGCAAAGCCATCTGGCTTACTTGACTACAGCCTACGAGCATTGGGGGAAAAGTTTAGGCAAGAAGAAAGACACTTCTGAGATCTTTTCAACTAAGGAAAGAAATCTTTTCATTTATTGCTTGCTTTGGTAGGACAGAGGAGAAATGCTCATCAGCATACAAACACAAAAAGAAGCTAAAACGCGGTAAACACTTCACTATCAAGAGTGTTATTTGTGCCACCTTCACTGTCAGTGTCCATGGATTTGCACTGCTGGTAGCAACTGAGGACCTTGTTTAATATCCCACTAGAAATTCTCGGGTCCCTAACCAGGAGTGCTGTTAAGCGTGCCCACTTCAAGTGGCAGAGGTGTGCTATCTTCTTAAAGGAGAAAGCAGCTTACATTAGCCAGATATTTAGGTATGACAAAATAATGTTTTTATTTCTAGTGTTTGCATTTATTTTTATGTATGTATGTATTTATTTATTTATCGCAACACGTACTTGAAAATCCTCAGGGTCAGACTACTAGGTCTCAAGGAGAAAATTGCTAGATGTAAAAAAATCCTCTCTAAGTTCATGTATTTTTGTTAAAAACATGGCTGTTCTTCATGTAGATTTTAGAAGTAGCCATCTGAGGAGAAAGTTTTTTGCTTTTTTTTTTTTTTTTTTTTTTTTTTTTTTGCTTATCATTATCAACCTAGCTCCTCCAGCATACTTCCTCAGTCCCATAGACAACAACTCTATGTTGTCTACTCTCAAGTCCTACTTTAGGGAATCTAGGCTTCGCAGATGCTGATTCCAGCTTGCCCTAGACTGAACTTAGTTGGTTCACTGCAAACAGCACCTGGATTTGTCACGCTTTTCTCCTTTCTGTGCTGGTGTGGTGATGTGTGAGGGATCTACAGCCAGCTGATCTGCTTCTGCCACTGCCTGCCTGGGCTAGCTGTATCTCTGTCAAAAGAAAGATGGCAGTATCTGACTAGGAGCAGGTTTGGGATGACTTAGAGCATTCCCTACAGTAGCTGTTTAAGTACTTGTATCTTCTGTATTTAAGTATCCTATGAGAAGATGCAGCAGTGACATATTTTCACCCAACATTTATTTTCAGGATTTGGGCTCAGCACTGGAAAATAAAATGCAAGCAGGAAGAACCTCTACCTGCTCACAGACTTCACTGCAGGTGGCTGGAATTTGGTGTAGGCTGCTGATGTTGTGTTCAAAGTGCACAAAAATAGTATAGGTCTACCAGTTAAGGTGGAGAGACTGAGTCTGCCCAGGCCCTCATGTCCTTCGACACAGCAATTACTGTTTTGACAAATCCTTTTCCACCCACTAATCCTGCTCAAATTCAGATACAAATGCTCTTTATACAGCTCTGCAGAGCTGTAGCTCTAATAGTTTGGTGTAGAACAGCACAGCTCTTGTACTGTGGTGGGAGATAAAGAAACAGTGGCTGATACCCAGCCAGCCTGGACTTGTCCTTTTGCATCTTGAGAGAGAAGAACTATGAATACATGAGGCTATACAGATGGTACTGGTAATGTGCTGTTCTTCAGGAGAGATGACTGCCAGTAATGGTGGAGTGTGCCTGATCCCTGCTGCTCTTCAGGATCCTACTTGCAGCACAGCAAGCTGAAAAGCTAGCAGCTGGCTGCTCAGGGAATGGGTGGAAGCTTTTTTTTTTTTTTTTTTTTTTTTTTTTTTTTTAATAAAAAATAAAAAATGCATCTCGCTCCCTGCAGTTGAGTGCTGCAGACCAGATGTCTCGAAGTGATGCTGTGAAGACGCTGATGGTGGAAGACTTTCCAAGATCTGTGGTGTAAAGGTGTCAGTCTATGAAAAGATCACACTCACATAACAGGGTAAAATACTCACATAATTATCAGTCTTGGGTAAGTCTTCACAAGAAATCTCTACTTTCCTCCCTACTTTTTCTGTCCTCATTAACGGTTACCAGGACTCATTAGAGACCCATAACAGAATAGAGAGAACACTACTGATACCAAAATAGTCCCTAAGCTGTGAGTCCCACACAAGTGGAAGAGACCTTTCCGTGAAGAAGAGATCAATCAGGGCAATGAGAGATACTGACTCAGTGTCTCCTATGACTACAGAGGTACAGATAAACACTGTGCAACACTGTGCACCTCTGTAGCAAGGACACAGAAAGCTGCAGTATTGAGATACAAATTCCAGTGATTATATTCAGGAAAAAAAAAAAAAAAAAAAAAAAAAGGAAAAAAAAAAGGAAAAGGGTATGGAGAAAGATTGCCTGTGCAGGTGCAGGTGGCTAGATCCAGGTGGCCAAGTTTAGGCTGACTACAGGGCAGTTCCATCCAGGTTCTGTCAGAAGGCAGGTTGCTATTTCTGTGCAGGTGAGAAGGGAGGCACTGAGGAAGCAGCTCAACACAACAGTGAATTGAGTGCTGCAATTGTGAATGGTATTGACAGCCACGAATTGCCACCTGCTGCATTAGTCATCTGGAGAACGGGCATCTACAAATGGCACCAGCTCCTCCTGACTAAGACATCCCAGCCAGACTAAGACATCCTTGTCTCCTGTTAAATCTAGGTAGGTCCGTTGCTGATTACAGCAAGCCACCAGCAGAGGGAGGGGGGCACTTGCTCTTTCTTTCTCCTTTTCTCAGCAGTGATTCTGAATGCATGCTGTCGGGACCCATCTCAGAGTCCTCTGCTTGGAACAGGTTGCCTCTCCACGCTGAGGGTCTTAGCCTTCTGGTCAGTGTGAGACAGAGGTGGAACCGGTGTTGGAGAGTGCATTACTTCCTCCTTTGTTTCAGAGAGCAACAGCAGAACAGAAAAAAACTTTGGTCTAGAGTCACTTGCTCCTGCTGAAGAATATTTATCTGTGCCTCATCCAGCTGTCAGGACTGGTAGGAGCCCATCCCAGCCCCTTCTCAGTCTGATGGATGGGAAGTCTTGCCTGAGAGCTGCCCCATGCTGTCACTGACAGACCATGTCACTTCTGTAACATAAAAATGCTGATGGAAGGTGTAGTGTATGCAATGATCTGTTTTTCCTCTGCTCTGTGGCTGACAGAGAAATAATTTCCCTTAGAGAGGAGGACTGTAAGAAAATTGGTGAACCCTCTTTTTCATTTGAATATCCATAATCCAGAGTTCCCTGCAACCTCTGTAAATATAAATAGGTGCCTGCAAACCCTGGAATATTGATTGCAGGCTTAGATGAGTCTTCAGGATTTTCTCAAGTCTGGCACTTGTTCAAGATTATCTTTGGGTTTGGCACCCACCCAGGTAGACGTGTTTAATGGATATAGTTGCTTGCAAGGCTGCAGCACAAGCTGTTACGTAAAGCCAATAAAACTAGCGTGCAAGGAAGTTGAGTGTGCCAGCTCCAATAAGGGTGCTACAGTTAACATGCTGTCAGTGTTGCCTTCTTCGCAAGGGATCTTCCCAGCAGCTTCTCCACTGAGGCCCATGGATCTTTGCTGCTGTCAAAAGAAGTAAGAGCATGGATTAACTATTTAAAATCCTTTCTCCAGGAACTCATCTGTGCCTAAAGCACAGGGAAGAAACTAGCTGAGAAGCTTAATTTGTAGCTCAGGTGTTGTATGGTGTTTCATAAGGCATAGAACAAGGCTACTGCTCTGTCTAACTTCTCAGTTCTGTATCCAGAGGAACTGTGCAGAATTCAAAACAATGGTGTTATTTCTGCTCTTTATAAAATGTATACCTCCCCCTTAAACACAAATGGCTGAAAGCCTGTATGGAAGGATTTGCCTCACCGCACCTTACTTCTTGGTCTTCTTCCCTCATATTACACAAGTACACAATCTCCTTGCATCACTCCTTCCATCCTGATCTTACTGTGACATCTGCTTTTGCCACGTAAAATTTATTTGATCCCTTAGGAAACATGGTGGTTCTGTATCCCAGAAGACATCTGCTGAGATTTTAGTTAGCATATGACTCTCATGGCTTTTCCTTTACCACAGAACAAAATCAGATCTTGATCCTGAACAACATCCTGCCACTTGCATAATACAGATTTAAATCTATTTTTAAAAATTGGGGAGAAAACAGATTTTTTGGCAAAGTCTGATGCAATTTTATAATGTCGCATACTTGGCAAGTGAGATTGTGTTGCTATAGTTATCTTACATTATGACCAGGATGAATTTTTTACTCAAAGCTAATTTAGAACTCATCTGGCTCAAAAGCACCTTATCTACTTGTCTTAGCCCTGAAAGAGTCATTTGGATCACCACAAAACTGGAGTTCATCAAAGGAGCCTTAGCACCAGTCACTAGCCAGTGCTTCGCAGAGACCTCAGAGACTGCAGTCTGCATTTGCTCTTGTCAGAGCATCCTTTGCTGCATTCCTGACATCAGGAAAACCCCTGCATGAAGGTGGAGTCTGCCAGTGGAGATGTCCTCTCCTTTATTTCACCTAGCGCCTCCCTCTATATCTCAGCAGATGGGCCACCTCAGACGCCCACCTTTGTGAATGTTTTTCTCCTCTGTGCACCAAAGAAATGGACGGGAGGCAGGGGTCACACTGATGTCTGTCCTACTTCCCACATAGGTGGGCTGTAGGGCCACAGGCTGGTCAGCCTTGCAGTCCCAGTGCACACTGCCTCAGCTCCTGGTGTCCTTACTGGCTCTAGGTTGAGGTGCAGCCCTCATGTGCAGCAGAAGTTGACACCTGGTGGTGGGTAGTCAGTCTTTCCTATTTGTTCTGACAGGTTCTGAGCTAGGAAAACAAAACAAAACTAAACTAAACTAAACTAAAACTCCACAGATCTAACAGATCCTTAGCTATGTCTCAGAGCAAGCTGTGGAGCAAGAAATATATGTGGAGCAAGAAGTGGGAAGTGCATGACTGAAAAACTTGCCTTAGGCTGGAAATCCAGACCAAAGCTAGGAAGTGGATGGAGACTTCTTTGGAAGTGAGGTGCTGCAGTCACTCAAAAGTCTTCTTTGTTAAAGAGTTGTATCTAGAGAGGATTTTTATACCTGAGATATTGTCTCTCAAGGCCAGGACTGCAGCTTTAGACAATAGTGTACACTTGCTCAACTGCTGAGTACATTATTTATGTAATAAGGATGTGAATCAGCATATTTAAATTTAGAATAGCTATTCCAGCCTCACCGTACTGAGGCTGTGCTTTCACTTAATTCTGTAGCAAAGTCTTTGTAGTTCATTGGTCAGCAGTTGACTAAGGCAGAGCAGCTCTGTTTTTTAGCAGCCTTTAGTGTTACATAACTCCTTTGCATTGTTATGGAATCGCTATAGTTATCAAGAGAATACATTTTAGGAAGCATCAGCCTTTGAAGTCAGACTGACTGCAACATTTGCCTGTTTGGAGGAGATGAGAGGATACTGGAGTGTTGTGTGTAGCTTGTGAGCCAAGACAGGGTGCAAGCTGGAGTCTATTCGGGTTAATGGACAGGCTCTCTGCTGAGTTTCCACAGTATTTGCCAGAGCACGTGAAGACTGGGAGAAAAGGTGAAAGATGACAGCACTGGAAAATCACCATTTGGCCTCCCAGTCCTGTCCTTGTCAGAATAACAAAAGAGATTTTTCCCTCCTTCAGCTCCTCCCCAGCTACCAGGAGCATCTTTATTACAACTTCATTCCCCCTCAGCTAGTTTGGGAATGCAATAGGCAAAAGCCCAGCAGGCAGAGCCTTTCCATCTGTCCTTCTTTGTGTCAGAACAGCAGGGGCCAACAGTCCAGAGAGGCTGGTGTGCCTCTGGAGGCAAGGTCTCATGAATACGACAGTGTTCTCTCGACTGAACGCCACAGTGCTTCACACCGATTACAGCAATATAGGAAATCCAGGCAATTTCAGTAACTGCAGATTGCGCTGTAGGGGATATACAGGATTAGGGAGAAAGAACTGCTTCAAAAATGGCAGAAGCACTGAGACAATTGGCTTCTGTGGGCTCCAAGCAAACAGGGAAGGTGCACTGTACCAAACTGCCCCCCATACTTAATGAGCCAGAACTAAAAGAGTGAGGGAGATTTTGCAATGTGCATGGCATTAATCACTGCTTACAAGATGATGCAGGGCTGACTGGATTTGTTATCTCATGGTTTCTATTGATATTTCATTTGAATCACAAATATTTTACTATGTTTCGATTGGAGCTGACAGGTTTGCCTGCCCTCATGACCAACAATAGCTCTTTTGATGATGGATTTTTTCTTATTATATTGTTTTTCCCTACTATTCCTATTTTACCAATGTGAAAACTCTTTTAAATCATTTTAACCCTCCCAGCCCAGGAAAAGGGAATCAACTACCTGAATAGACCATGAGATTCAGTGGTTAAATATGAAAATATCAGTATTCCTGTTCAGGGGTTACCCAGTGCTGGCAATGCCATATTCCATCCCTTAAGGTCCTCCAGTACCTAGCTCTTGACTTGGATTTGCTCACAAAAGGTAAGCCTTTTTGCTTACGAAAAGGTAAGGCCTGACTATATGCTTAGCTTGGAACTAAGCTCACTCAGGTTCCTTCAGCCAAGGCTTCACTTGAGAAGCTGGACCCTATGGCTATTCGTCCTGTGCCTTCAGCATATAGCCAGAGAAGGAAATGGAGCTGCCTTACTCCAGTGGTCAGGGCTGAGCTGCTATGTAGGAGACAGATCCCAGTGTTTCATTACCTGTAATGAACCCTCCTCTCCCACCCAATTGCCCTAACCCCTGGGCTGTGGCCTCAAACATACCTGGTTCTGTAGGCATGGTCTGGAAAGCCAGGTTGTTAGTAGGCTGTCTCACTGCTTGGCTGTCGAACCACAATTGCTTTGCTCATCTCTTCCAGTTAAAGTATCCAAGTCCATTATAACATGTGAAAACCTGTGAGCAGGAAGGTCCGTGTGTGGTCTGCCACGTGTCCCATAGCCTGTAACTCAGCACTGTTTTCCCAGTCAGATTCTGGCTTTGGGTGCTGCTTTAGCCCTGTCAGAGTTTGCTGGTGTAAAGGTCACTGATGGTTTTGTAAGCTCTAAGGCAGACAGGAGACTCAAACCCTCTTTACTCATCCCCTAGGTTAGCATAAATGGCAATAAAGAGTGATGGTTTTGAAAGAAAGAGTTCTGGTTTTTATCTTGCAATGTATGTGGACCATTGTCATCAATGTGTCAGGGTCCCCTGTCCCATGGGATAAGGACAGGAATGAGAATATTTCAGATCTTCTTTTATTAATGGTAGGCAATTATTTTGTTAGCTCATTATCCCACCCTGAGGCCCCTGTCTCCTTTCGTGAGAGTGGTAGCTGGATGGTACCATTGGCATTGACTTCTCAGGAGCTGCACTATCAAAAAGTCCTGAGGGAAGTCTCAAATGCAGGGGCTGGCAGATGGTATGGTCGTGCCCACTGTTGCCCATTTCAAGATTTCTGCTGGAGGATTCTGTGGCTCCCTTTTGTCCCATGGAAATGAAGAAAGGCTGAGCAGGTTGGTGCATATCCATGTCTTGATAAGGAGCAGGGACCACACACATCTTTGCAGGATGTTGGACAGGTCTCTAGGTGTTCAGAGACTGCCTTTTGACATGGGAGTGCAGGCACTCAAAAAGCAATTTTAAGCCACTGGGACTGTGCTTTAGATGGGATCACACTTATATTTATAGTGCCATTAATGCTGCACACTGAGACCATCTTTTCTGACCCAAATACTTTCTTCTTACTCTTTTCTGGCTACATTCTCTCTCCCAGGCAAAACCTCCTGGCAACAGCTTTGTCCTGTTTAACTGTTCTGCAGAGTATGTCATGGTGCTATTAGTTCTGCTTAATTCTGTGCATGCCTGCATGCTTATTATGGTGTTGGAAAGGTCATTTTGACAATCTGGGACTTTGTGATGGATAAAATGCAGATACTTCTAGAAAAAAAAAAAAAAACAAATGTTTGTGGAGACACAGCATAGAAAATGACGTGAATGTGAATCAGATGCCTAAACAAATGAAAAAGTAAAAACACTACTGACTCTCACCTGGTCATCTGGGTAGAAGAAGATATGTTAGGCTAATCAGCAAGAAGAGCTATTTTGCTGAGAATTTCCTCCAACAAACATAACCACACTGTTGCGGCTTAGGGTGCAAATTTTTTTTTTTTTTTTTTTTTTTTTTTTTTTTTTAATGCAAGTACAACTCACATGCAGGTATAGATAAAAATGGACCTGTTTCTTAAATTACAACAATTTAATGCTTAAGCAGGACTTTTTTTATTTTTTATTTTTTTTATTTTTTATTTATTTTTATTATTATTTTTTTAAATGGTGATATTTACTACATAGCTACAAGATGGCAAAAGCTGTATGATTTGGCTAATAAGGCATAACCATTCTGTGTGACTTGTGCAGCTCTACACATTTTTCCATCTCCAGTAATACTCAGTTTGCTTCCACACACCTCAGATAAGCCTTAGAATCAATACATGTGAGGCATACTCCTGCACAGAGACAGGTGACTTTTTTTTTTTTTTTTTTTTTTTTTTTTTTTTTTTAAAAATCCTTATTTCCTTATTTTCCCAGGAAAACACCTGGGAAAATAAGGAAATAAAAAAAATAAGATGATTAAGGTGCATAGCATATTCCCCTTCCTGTGTCTGTACTGGAGCCAATCTATTGGCAATCCAGGGATATTTCTTGCAAACAAGACCATAGTATGAACTGAGCCTTCATCTTAGGGACTGTGGTCTGATATCTCATAGGGACTGATATCTCATGCCAGCTCGCACGAACCATTTACAAAAATTCTACAAATAATGGTGCATGGATACACTTGCCATTTTTTCTCCAGAATGGTCGCTGTTCTTTTTGTGAAGGCAAAATCTCTTGCTTTAATCTATAACCATTTACTATGAATCTTCTTCACTTGAAATCTCTTCTCAGCCTAACTCAGGCTCTAATCATAATTTATAATGTGAACAGCTTGTAAAGCTGGAACTTAATCTGGCTGAATGTTCAGAGTTTATTATGCCTTCAAGATTCAGGATGTTTCTGGTTTTGAGATTGTCAGGAAGGATGAATGCTACAATAAAACAGTAGTGCCTACTACAGTACCTAAATAAAAGACATCTGCTGAGAGCTTTGCTTTGTGAGCTGTTCTACATATTTACAACCAAGTGTGGACCTCATCGCAGTGTTTCAAAATTGTGCATGGAATAGTTCTCTTATTTGTTGGCTTTTGGAAATTTGGAAACTAACTCAGCATAAAAAGATGCTTACAAAATATCATCTCTGATTTTGCACCGAAGGGACAGAGAAGAACAACAAGCATCCCCTCATGATTAGCAAAGCTAAGGCATTGATTATAAATAAACACATTCTTTCTTCATGACCTAGCACGGAAAACTTGCAAGTTATCCCAAATGCATAAGCTTCCTTACAGAAACTACCAAGCTGATAATGCCATTGATTTCAATCTGTTTTTTATCTCCTTTAGTGTGTTCATTAGCATGTCTGCATAGGACTTTCTCATGTATAGATATAGGCACAATTAACAGAATTCATACTCCAAAACTCACTGGAGGGGTAGAGAAACAATTAAGTCTCGTATAATATATAAGAATACTGTTAGCTTTTTTAGTTCACCTGTGTTACATTCTACATTTCCACAGTTAATATGCATATCCTAGAGCATATAATTTTTAAAGCAGTAAGTTCAGCAGAAGCATGATTATTTTGTACTTATACTGTTCCTTTAATTAATTTATAGTGCTGGAATTATTTGGCTATGAATAAAGCTTGGGCATTTATGGATATATTGGACAATCAAGAAAACAAATGTTGACGGTTTCATGATGTAATCAATTTTAAGGTGTGGTAGGTTGACCTTGACTGGCTGCCAGATGCCCATCCAGGTGGTTTCTTACTCTTCCTTCTCAACAGGACAGGGAGAGAAATTATGATTAAACACTTCCTGGGTCAAGATAAAGACAGAGATCACTGAATTGGTTAAGTGGATTACTGGTTAACCCACTGCAGAAGAGAAAAATAAATATTTGTGAAAATAAACCTGTAGGTTTTTCCTTCTCTTTTTGTTATTTATCTATTTATTTGTTTATTTTAATTAACATCTTGATTAATTCGAAGACATATTGACAGAACTGGTATTCTCTTGCATGCATATCTTAAGTAAATGGTGAAATATTACAGTTTTTGCTGAAAACAGGAGCTGGGTTTTCCTGTATTCAGCACACTGAATGTGCTTTTCAATTGCTTTTTTTGGAATCCTACCAGTTTCACACAGACAAGATGGCAGAACTCCAGTATGTAATGTTTAAATTGGAGGGACAAGCAGTCCAAATATATGCATGCCATGGAAGGAAGCAATGGTGCCTATGCTTTGGACAATTAGAAAATCAGGTCTCTAATATATGCTGTAGTGTGCATGCAATTTACACATATCCTACAATTAGTGAGCTGTTGCATTCAAGCTCAGAGGTTTTGGCCACCTGAGATGTGAATTACATTGTTACTGTCCCAGCAAAGAGCCCTAGAAAGGTGAGAGCAAAAGCTTTACAATCCCAAAGTCAGGAAAGCAATATTTGCACCATGAGGCATGCAGATAGTAAGTGATTTTTCAAGGTCATCCTAAAAGTCTGAGTTAGGTACAGAGATTGTAGCCAGTTCAAGAGACTGAATTGCAGTGCCCCTGTCAAAGTTCTTGACCAGCTTGCTGCGTTCAATCAAGCCAAAGTCATTGCTCCTATGCAGCCTCCTTCAGCAATACCCCACTCATAAACTGTTGGTCTGGGGAGAAGACAAGTGGTAGAGTTCTATCAGCTCTCACCTGTGAGGCTGCTGGCCTGAGAGAGTTTTCCTGGTGTTCTTCCTGAACAGTAGAGCTGCTGCTTTTGTTAGCCTTTATTACTGCTCGTTGTTGTTAGCCAGTAGCCACACTTGCCAGCTGATCACCCCACTTACATTTTTCTGCTAGGTCCCAATAACATCCTCTTCAGAGAATGCAGGGACTACAGTGGTGTAGAGGACTCTCACATGCTTCTAACAGTAAAAGACTTCTCCAGCAAAATCGTTTCTTTATTTCTCTTCTGGCTATCCTGAAAAACAGCTGCCAAAAATGTAGGACCAAGGTGACTTCTCTCTGTGAAGACATCTGAGCAGGGCTGGGTGCCCAGATTTCTTTCAATGTAATAATGACTTTGGTAGAGTTCCTCTGACTCTGTGTCATATTTTTTTTTTTTTTAATTATTATTATTTTGTTTTATCACACCCAAAGGTTGGAGATTAGGTCTGCTGATGCTTGTCCTTTAGGTCCTGTCGTTCTTCTCCATGCCTTTCAGCCTGTGATGCACTCAAGGAGAAGAGGGTCTCCATACTCAAGGCTCAGGCTGCCAGACTGACATCAGGAGGACAAAATCACCAGCTGCAAGGAGAAGGTTTCCATAAGCTGCACGCTGCAGGGTATGCTTGTGAGTTTAGTGTGCTTGGAAGATGAACATGAGTTCAGGGTCTATCAGGCAGGTATCTATCTGGCAGGTATTTGTGTTCAATGGGGGAGGATAGACCAGACATCGAGGACCTGAAAAACTAGTTCTTTGTCTCAGATAATAGAAACACTGCACCTTGAAATTCAAAACAAAAAAAATCAAACACAAAGAAACAAAAAAGCAAACAAAACACACACACTCACTCTAAACATTCACCTTCTTGGTGTCTGGGGGTAGCAATAGTTCAATAGTGAATGTTGTTTGTGCCTCTCAAGCACCTTGACAGCAGCTCTCAAGGCACTGCCCAAACCACAGCAGAATATCACCCATTTTACAAGTTGGGAACTAATGTGGTAATTAGATGAATCACTGCTTTGTTAAGAGCAGCTCTGCCCACTGCACAGAGCTACATGGAAAACTGGGATATTGGTGAAGTGTGAGAGCATGTAAACCCAGAATTGAAAAGAAACTGTCTCCCAGGGAAAAAAAAAAGAATAATAAAAAAACCTGCAGCGTGCATCCAGATTTTTGGAAGCAGAAAAGATTTCTGGAAATGAAGTCACTGCAGGAAAAAAAAAAAAAAGTGCCCGGAATGTAGTTATCTTAGATTAACTTTAGAAAATGAAACATATGAGCAATCAGATGTAACGATGTAGGAAGGAACTAATATTTAATAGTAATATCCTTCTATTGACTATGAGTTTTCAGCCCTTGGGAATGTAGCTTATGAACCCCAATTGGAGTACAGTCTGATGTACGCTTCCAATATCATTTGTGCTACCTGCTTTAATAATGGGTTCTAAATTATTTAAACTCACAAGAATTTTCTCTGCAGAATGAAGAAAAAATATCTCCTCCTTTTGCAGGTAAGCCGAAGACACAAGATCTGTTTCCACAGGGCCCTGCACTTTATCTGCTAGTTGAGCTGTTGTAGTGCTGGTGTAGTGCTGGTGTAGTGTTGGCACACAAAAACGGACATGTACAGGGAAGGGAGGATGGAGCTTTGGATGAGATGTCTCTTTTCCAGAGGAAAAGAGTGTCCAGAGGAAAAGAGTGCCTGTATAAAGAGCGCAACACCTGAAACCAAGACCTACAGAGACAATGGAGGCCTCATACTTATCTTGGAGAGGTTATACCTTTTCTAATCCTTCTGTGCTTGCCCAGGTGGTTTGTCTTTGCTCTTCTTTTACATCCATTCTGTCCAGCAGCTGGTATTTTCCTGTCTCAGATCTCCTGCAAGCTGCGCATAGAATCACAGAATGTCTCTCATAGGATAGCTCAGTATGTGCTGAGACATGGTACAAAGTGTGTTCTGAGTTGCTTAGCTTAGAAAGTGGAAACAAAATGCTCACCCTGGGTTGCCTACAACTGATAAGTCCTAAGAGTATGGGTAGTATACCACCCGCCTGCCAAGGCATGGTGAGTCCCAGGAGGTATCTTTGTCCCATGATGGAGGGTAGAGACACGGAGGACCTGAAAAAGTAGTTCTTTGTCTCAGATGATAGAAACTCTACATGGTGAAATTTAAAAACAAAACAAAACACCTCCCCAAACAAACAAACAAACAAAAAAATGGGGAACTTATCACCCTTCTCAAATGAGATATGACCAGGGGAGACCACTTCCTTCCACAAAGCAAGTTCCACTCAGATTCCCAAGCTTGGTAGCACAAGCTGCCTTTTGCAAGGCAGGTTGAGCACTGTACAGTCTTTAAGAGCATCCCACAGCTGTGACTGGTCTTTCTCACCATTTCAGGCTGGGGAAGGAATTTGGCCACTGCATGTTATTCTGTCACACTGAAGTGAAAGGGGGACATAGAGGATAACTAGAAACATCCCTACCCACAGAGTAGATTTTCCCTGCTTAAAACCCAAAGGTGGACACATTCTCAGAGGGTTTAGTTGCTTTCTTTCCTGAAAATGTCGTTTTGATTTTTCTTGAAAGTTCAGCTCTGGAATTCAGGGCCTATTATGAAGTAAAGGCAAGGCTCTTAAACAAAATAAGGACAGGATTGTTATGTCCTCTTTGGAGAAGGTGCTTTAAGTCAGCTAAATTCAAACCAATTGCTTTAAAGTTATTTCCTAAGACAGCTAGGTTTCTGTATGCAGTCTGGTTGATAACATTTGGAAATGAAGTAAAGGACTCCATGTGCAAGTCTGTTCCATTCTCACTGCAAGTAGTTTGCAAAAGGAGATAACGAGGGACTGAGCAGGAATGGTCTGAAGTCTGGCAAGTCAAGGGCATCTGAAAAACATTTCTTCAGAAATAAATTAAGGCTGAATATAAAAGAGCACCTTCAGTGTTAATTGTACTTAATGATAGGAGATAGTGGGGCCATGACAAATGAAGCAGGAACACTGAATGCCCACTGTAAAAGACCCATTGAGAAGAAAACACAAAAACAGAAACAAAAACAAAACATAACAAAAACAAACAACAAACATACAAACTAACAAAACAAAAAACCCTCTTCTGGACTGAGTGCTGTCTTGCCCTGGTAGCAGTCTCACTTCAGATGTTGGAGAGCCTGGACATCAGTCTGGTAGAATCCTGTGAATTGTAATAATTTCCTTATATTTTATACTTTATCAAAAATAAGTAATTAAATGAAAGCAGGAAGAAACAAACTGGCCACTCTGCAAACTCTACTTGAACAACAGGATGTGTTTTTATTGCCATTCCCAGGCCTTCTGCCTTGCCAAAATACTTATTGTCATTTGAATTTGGGTGTCTTTTATAAGTCTTGAGGTAGGAAAATGTAACAGCCAGTTAGGTGATACAACTTTGTTGGGAAAATGCAGCTTGCTTGTTGGTAATTTTCTTGTGCTTCAAATAATCAGGATCAGAATGTTTGTGACCTTTGGACTGTGGGTCAATGGAATGTGGTCTACAAATAACTGCAAGACTTAAACTATCATAGAGTAGACTCATAGTATGTTTTGGGTTGGAAGGGACCTTTAAGATCTTCCAGTTTGAACTCCTGTGCCATAGACACAGACATCTTTCATTAGACCAGGTTGCTCAAAGCCCCATCCAACCTGGCCTTGAACACCTCCAGGGATGGGGCATCCACAGCTTCCCTGGGCAACCTGTGCCAGTGCCTCACCACCCTCAAAATGTAGACTTGAAGAATTTGACTAAGCTGTTATCCTTTGTCCTATCACTACCCTCACTGATTTATTCTCTAAGGAAGACAGATTTTTAATTGTCCGGTCTGCCTTTTTCCTCCTGAAAACTTGGTCTGCCATTTAGTTTCAACTGAATTTAACATAGAGAGAGACAAGCATTTCTAGTCAACTTTTGCAAAAATTGACACCAGATTTGGGGAGGAAGTGCAAATTCAGCTTGCTGGTCAAACAGCAATGTATGTGATAGCCAACTGACACAGGGATCACTCACAATATGCACAACACTTGTTCTTTTTTACCTTCATGGTAAAATGGGAAAATTAGGAAGAAATGACAAAGTCTTTTTCTCTTTATGGTTATCCTCTTAAAGAGTACTAGGTCTTGGGGAGACAGATGCAACCCTAGGGTAGAGGATCTCATTAGAAAGGGATATTAGGTACATAATCATGAGCCTGAGAGTCAGGACCATGTGTTTTTGAGGGACTACTGTCTTTTGCCCCTTTCAGAGGGAGGATGGATTAAAACCATCAATACATGCAGCAGAGAAGCTGAGCATCTCCTGACAATCATAGACCTCTCTTGGTCCTGCTGTAGGCATTGTTCACTCTCCTTTTCAGCCAAGCCTTCTGGCTACCCACCATCACCTCTAGCATTCCCTTATGAACACCATCATTTAAGAATTTACAGTCTCTGTCATTCACTTTCTCCAGACCAAGGCAGAGTATGATAGACAGTCTAACAAGCGTAACATAATAAAATCCATTCTTCTCAATGCAGGAGCAGGAACCTTTTGGTTGTAATTCTCTCATGGCCTTGGAGGTTTCCTCCTTAAAATCTAAATTAAAGGGAAAAAATGGAGGTTGGAAGAGGAGGGTGGTTAAGGACTTGAAATCAAGAGATGCTGCATTAATTTCAGTGCTGTAACAAATCATTTCACCTGCCATTGGACATTTTGAATCTAGAGTAATGAGTAGCAGCAGGAGAAATTGCCCTCAAACTGATGTAATAGCAGCAAATAGAATGCCCTGCACCCTTTCCTGTGTTTTGTGCTTCCTTTTGCATCAATCTGAACTCAGTGCACGTGGTACAATCTCTTAGCAATGACAGGCAACATGCATTCTGCCTGAGCAATGCTCAAAGTATTTCTTTCCTGGATATCAAACACTTGCATAAGTATTACAAGGCACTGGGAGAAAATCTACAGAGTGAAGCTTCCTTTTTATCAGGTTAAAATCCTTGGAAATTGAGGTATTCAAACCCCACGGTTACAGAGACCAAATAGGTAGGTGAGTGAGATCCTCATGTTAATGCACAAGGGAGGTGGCATAAGCTGTTTGCTGGAGAAATGTGTGTCCTCTCAGTATTGCTGCAGAGATCTGTAACTGCTACGTACCTCTGATTCAAGTGATTAAAGTCTGTTGAGGTACATCTTGTATCAAACATCACCCCTGGGAACACTTTCCGGGTGACCCACTAATATAGTGAAGCACTGCAGAGAATCATATCACGTTGAATGAAAATCATAACCTAGACATACACAAGTATTGTGGAGCAGTAGTTGCCAGAGAACACAAACTTCAATAGTTTTGGAAAAGCTATGGTTCCAGTAGCTTTGGAAAATACAGCATGGGCATATATATTTCTCTGGGTAATGAGGACCCACTCAGCTGCCCGGGTAAAACTGACAATTATTTTTCTGTGAAAATATAAAAAAGTATTTTTGACAAAATTTGACATTGGGAAAAAAGGTTCAGGTTGCAAAAAAATTCTCAAGGAGCATTCCACTTAATTATCTACTATAAAAAATTCACCAAAAGCTACTTACTAAACAAGGACAGAAGAATGATTTTTTGTTTGTTTGTTTGTTTGTTTCCTGAGGGAGAGGCAAACTGTTCTTATGTGCCAGCCTGAAGAGGGGACAATTCTATTTCTCTTCAAATCCTCTGCCTTCTGTCAGAGACTGGACAGTGAATTAAAGTACCATAGGCTTGTCCGAAGTTCCTCCCTGTGCATAGAAGGCAATGTACTGGAAATTTAGGTGTGAGCTAACCACAAGATCAAGTACACCATATCCGTGACACAAACTTTAGATTTTAGTAAGTGGGATGTATAAAGTAGTTTGTTAACAACTTCTATCGTAAGATTGCTTTTCTACCAATATATATATATATGTGTATATATATATATATACATATGTATAAGTATATATATATATATATAATTGTCTAGGCCCCTGCCCCTCTGCCCCAAGCTACACAGGCACAGCAGGCCCAGGGAACTGGACAGTGGTGATGGCCCTCTGAAATGTTTGGATTCTGGGATTAGCTGTTGTACACAACAGCTGCACCTTGGGCACAGTGTTCTGTGTGTAACTGTTGCCCACTACACTTTTCAGTACATATTGCTTTCTAATTTAGATCACAGAATCATAGAAATATTTAGGTTGGAAATAAACATCAAGTCGAATTCTTAACCTAGCACTGCCAAGTCTACCACAAATCCATGTCCCTGGCCACCACATCTACACGTCCTTTGAATACCTCCAGGGATGGTGATCCAAACACTTCCCTGGGCAGCCTTTCCCAATGCCTCACAGCCCTATCAGAAAAAAACATTTTTCCTAATATCCAACCTAAACCTCCCCTGATGAAACTTGAGGCCATTTCCTCTTGTCCTATCTCTTGTTGCTTAGGAGAAGATACTGGCCTACACTAAAAATTCCTTTGAGATTGTTGTTGAGAGAGATAAGGTCTTTCCTGAGCCTCCTTTTGTCTAGGCTAAATAACACCAGTGTCTTCAACCCCTCCTTATAAGACTGGCCTCCAGCTGGATATAACTCCATTCACCATGACTCTTTGGGCCTGGCCACCCAGCCAGTTTTTAGTCCAACGACATGTACACCCATCCAGGCCTTGAGCAGCCAGTTTCTTCAGGAGGATGCTGTACTTCAGCCTTTTCCTCATCTCTTTTCACTGTGTTTCCCCCCACATCCAATAAAGGATGGAGATTCTTCTAGTCCTCTTTTTCTTGTTTATGTATTTATAAAACACATTTTAATTGTCCTTAATAACTGTAGCCAGATTGAGTTCAAGCTGGGCTTTGGCCCTTCTAATTTTCTCCCTGAAAAGCCTTATAACATCCTTGTAGTCCTCCTGAGTGGTCTTCTCCTTCTTCCAAAGGTCATAAACGCTCTTTTTTTCTTCCTGAGCTCTACCCAAAACTCTCTTTTAAGCCAGGTCAGTCTTCTTCCCTGCCGGCTCATCTTTCTGCATTTGGGACAGTCTGCTCCTGTGCCTTTAGGATTTCCTTCTTGAAGAGTGTCTACTTTGCCCTTCAGGACTTCCTCCCCAAGGACTCCATCAACCAGCCTTCTTAACAGGTCAACGTCTACCCACTGGAAGTCCAGGGTAGCAGCTCTGCTAAAACCAGTACTTACTTTTCCAAGAATCATAATCTCTATTAATTCACAAGCAAAAGGTCCTGTGAGGCACTGTCCGTAGTTGGCTCACTCATCACCTGTGTCAAGAAGTTATTTTCACATATTCCAGAAATCTCCTAGACTGTTTCATCTCTGCTGTGCTGTATTTCCAGCAGACATCTGGTAAGTTGAAGGCCCCAGTGAGAATGAGGGCTAGAGACTGTGAGACTTCTCCCTGCTCCTTATAGAATATTTTGTCTACCTCTTCACCCTAGTTGGGTGGTCTATAACAGACTTCCACCATGACATCTGCCTTGTTGGCCTTCCCCCTGACTCTTACCCATAAACACGCAACCTTGTTGGCTTCCAGAAGCTGCTTCTTCCATGAAATCTTACTTCTACTCACAACTGGATTCAAAACAATCATCTGGTTATATTCTTGAAATCATGGGTGAAGCTTTGAAATTATGGTAAGCATGTGTTTTTATTTCCTTGATTTTCTAGGGCCACATTTCAATCTCAAATGGTTCAAAAAGAAAAATGCACCTCTTCCAACATGGTGAGATCAGATTATTTCTAAATCCCATAAATGTAGGAGATGAGACTTTAAAGGAAAGCAACAAAAAATACAAGACCCATAATAAAGTGGTGAGAAACTAAAAACCCATCTACAGGTTACAGGTCCACTGAGGTATATGGATATTGTCCACCATAGATAAATGTTCATGGCTAGATCAAAGATTTTAGGGCACTAAAGCATACTATGCTATTATTTATTTTTTTCTTTTTCCTCCTTATGTGACTCCTGATTTTTATGGTGATATTCAAGCATTTAGTATCTCAAAATTTTATGCCTGTTGGAGTAGTGGATTATTTTGTTCCAATGGCAAAAACAAAAATTGAAAAATAAATATTTTCCGTGAAACATAAACATCTTATTCATCATAAAATGTACCATTCTATTTCCTTTTTCTGTGTATTCAGTCCTACTTTCCTGGTACCTCTTCCTTCTTATAATTCAGATTTATTTTAAAACCAAAATTGTTATCTCAGAATCAACATCTGGAATATATTCTTTAGAAAATGAGCAGAGTAGTACGGTGATATTTTCAGCTGAAATCATAACGAAATTTCAACCTGCACTTCACAAAAATTCTCAGAAAAGTTTTGTATCCTTAAGAGGTTATTTGGTAGTGCATACCCTCTTTACAAAATTTTACCCAGCTGTAATGTGCGTTCTGTGGTGTTAGTAAGGTAGCTTAAGTTCATCAACACTGTTGTAAAGCAGAATACTTATTCAGATACAGAAATTTGGTTTCACTGAGGTTTACTGTGTAAGAACAGGGCCATGGTGGAACAGCACAGGGACATCCAGTTAATAAGGCAGCTGGACTGAAGCTCCATGAGTCACCTATAAATCATCATCAGCTTGAGCATTTTTGATAATTTACAAATGCTATTAAGGAAAATGCCTCAACTCAGGAATGAGGAACAAAACATGATAATGGCAATTGCCTCCATGTCCTTAAGGACAAACCTTTTATTTTGTGATGGCTGGGTATGCAAACATAGTTTTGGGATCAGGCATCTCTGTGGCACTTTAAAGTGCTGAAAATAGTGGGAAATAAAAGTGGGAAATGACAGTGTTTCCTTGGGAAGAGTTTTGTGTTGGCCTACACTACTGTTCTGACCTTGGCATTCAAGCTGCAGAATTTTGCTTCCCTCCCCTGTCTTTTCCTACCTTTGCTGTGCTGTTCAGGAAACAGACTGTGTCACACATGTCGCTGAGGTGATGTATTACATAAAGCAATACAACCGAAGTATTTACACGTGACAAAGGAGAAATTATATTCTTCCCAGAAGAGTTAGAAACTTTAGAAACACTGACGTATTCATTTGCCTAGAGTGAAGGCTCAACTGTGAAAATCACTAGGTGATTACATCTAATTATTTGGCTATTTAGCTGTTCGGATGTGGAGGTAAATTTACCACCCAACCCATAAGTAAGCTAGTTCTTTCCACAGAAATCAACGTCATTCCCACATGCTAAAAAATGGGTTGTTAGAGCTATTGTGGGATGTCCCAGACATTCATTTAGGGCCATTTCCCAGGCAGAACTGGAAGGCTCTGCCAAAATTTTAGCACTCTTCAGTGCTTATGTGTGCTAAAAGGTTTCTGTGTGATGCCAGAGAGAGCAAGAATTTTGGATATTTAAATACAAAGTTTAGGAAGATTTTATATTTTCTTCTAAAGAGGAAATCTGAAGTAAGGTGTTTTTTACATGATGCATATTGTCCATCTTCAAGAAAGGCTTTAATAAAGACAGAATGTTTGTTTTGCTATGTTGTAATTTTAGTTTTTTTCAGAGAGGTGAAGGAAAAAAGAAAGCAAGAGAAGGAAAATTGCTGTAAAGAGGTTGTAGCAATATTAGTCAGACTGGACTTCACAGGAGATTTGTGTCTATACCTGCACAAAGAATCTTCTCTTCAAACTGCTTTAAGGGAAAATCTTTAAATGATGCAAAAGGAAAAATGTGGTGATGGCTTCAGTTACTTTAGTCTATTTTTCATATGTTATTCTTTTCTAAATGAGAAATCATATGTTGTGTCATCCAGAGTGAAAGCTAACCTAATATATTGCCTTGGAATTCCAAGGAGTATAATTAGGCTGTCATAGAACCCCACAGATTATGAAATATATTTTATAATGTCATTTGAATGGACTCATTGAATGTTTTATGTAAGTTAAAGAAACCTCAGAAACAATGGTAAATAGCATGCAATTTATTAAGAGAGGGAATCACTCAGGTTCCTGTGGCCAGGGTAAGGGTGAATTTCATGATCCCTTGTGGCACTTGCAAATTTACATGTGCTTAACCAGAACATATCAGCCACATCAAGGCACAGAACATACAGCAAAGGGCATCACATTCAGGTAAAGGTCAGGAAGGAAATCTCTAGTTTGCAGCTTGGTGTTGTCTGTCTCTCTAAGCTGCTTACACTGTTTCTCCTAGCTCTGTAAGGCTGCAGCTGCATTTTCACGTAGAGTATTTCCTCCAGGCATCCTTGAGGCAAAATGATCTTACCACCCACCGGCCAACTGTAGAAGTGGGGTTACACTAGCTGGCATTAAATCTTGGGGCACCTGGAGCTTGGAAACCTTGCTTCCATGAAGCCCATTCATAGTTATGTATCAACAGGTGCTAGCACCTGTCAACCTCCAGCTGCCCTATCTGCTCCTCAGCTGCTGATATTCATCATGAAAGTTGATGAATATTCTCCCTTGACAGAGACACTTGGTTCTTCCTAGAGGGTTCTGGATGTTACCCATTGCAAGAGCAGATCAGACTTACTTTCCTCAGAAGTCTGAAGTAATGACCTCCAAGAGAGGCAGTAATGTTTGTGAGGATCCAGGTAATCTTGGAATCGGGTTGTTCCTGGGACCCTATGAACAGGAACTTGGATATTTGTCTGATTTTCCTTCATGGGTAATACAGTAATACTTTGATGCAGTTGTCCATCAAGAATCTAGGAGGATTCTGATTAAAATGAAGGATTTGCCATGAATTCCCCAAAGCGCTGGAGAGACTTGACTATCACCTTCTCTTGCTATGTTCTCCCAAAATTGAGATAACTCCTTGAAAGCAAATAGCAGCTTCTCAGGTTCCCCAGCAGTCTCCAAAAATCCCTTCTAGGCCACCAAATCCTTGTAGAAATCTGGACTGGAAAGATATTGAGCAAAGCATTTTCCTGAACAAATATATAAACTCAAATTCTTAGAGTCTGAAGCTGCCAGACAAACCTTACACCAACTTCTCTTTCCTTTGTATAATCACTTCTATGTTACATATCCCATTGCAGCTGTGGGGCCTATGAGCTGTTTGAGGATGGGCAGTAAACAAGTCAATAAAAAGACTAAGATATTAAGATTGCTTGGGCTGGAGACAGTGCAATGCCAAAAACAGAACAGTCAAGACTCACTGATTTAACAAGGCTGATATAAATAGCAAATTAAACCTTGTGGCTTCATCCTGAACCTTTGTATTGTGAAGAGCAGGGCTGATTGCTGCAGAATCATCTCAAAGTCACCGTGGTAGCTGTTCATCATTACACACATGGTGCTCATCCTTGTTCCGCTCTCCTCCATGGTTCAGATCTATCTTCCCTTGGAAGTGGAGAATAAAACAAATTCTGAAAAGCAGAAAAAGTGCAAGATGTTTTTTAGCACATTAAGGTGCTGCAAGGAAAAAATGCAACAGGAGCAGGACACAGTTTTCCTGCTGATACCTACATAGCATTATAAACCATGAGACTTGCGTGGTGGTCAGTGACCTGGGGTAACAATTGCTGAACCCCAGGGACTAAATCACAGCTGCCTGGTGTAAAGACAAGAGCTATTTTGTAGTATGGGTGTCTATAACCTTGCTTTTCTAGGTGACTGAGTATGGACTTGAGGTGAGACACTGTGGCTTGTTAAATCATTATAATTCTCATGCAAATATAACTTGTGACCTAATCAGGTCCCTCCTTTTCTCAGATATTTGTAAACATATCTTTTTTGGTACAACAGGGCTATGATTATTTACACTGCCATGGGTTCTTACCAATTTTTTTGAGTTTAATTCTTCACATTAAGTGTCCCTGATAATGCAAGGGGTTCTACCCTCTCCCCTCCCCCCAGCTTGTTCACAGTATTTTAATGTCCTGTTCAATGATTAGGTAGGAAGGCTTAATGGGAGAGACTAACTAGGGTGACTTTTTATAGCCACTGAATTTCTAGGACAACCTGTATCACACCAGTCTCAGGCTCAGGAAAGACAGGGACATTTTTAGCTTCAGCTTATACCCTAAAAATGACTGTATGCCCTTCAGTTCAATAGTAGTTGTCAAACCTGGTAGAAAATCAGAAAGAAAAGGGAGTCAGGATGACTGTTTATCATCCTGAATCAGCCAATTAACAGCATGGGTTGTGTCCACCTTGAAGGTGATTCTCTCTCTGATTCATGTGGGGGTTTTATTTGTCTAGGAAATCACCACTCTGCATTAACCACACAGTGTGTATTGTTGATCCTGACCTCTGAGTCTGAGTGAACCAAACTGCTCTTTAGCTGGGACTCTGTGCACATTGTGAGCCAACAGGATTCAGGCATACAAGCTGGATGCATCTTGTTCTGAATTTGGTGTCTTCAGTTCGCTACCATCATCCCCAAGTAGTTCAGCAGACTTTGTACCTCTCTGTCCATTCATATCAGGCCCTGTATCATGTGTACTCATCCTCATGTACGTGGTGCAACAGCACATTATACCACAAGGCTCTTGTTTTTATACCCGCATTGAACATCTGCAGTCACCCAGGGCCCAGAACAGACCACGTGCCTGGTCACTATTTACTGTTGAGACGTGTTTTTGTTATCAGGAGGACTTCATCGGACCAATACAGAAGACAACTAAAATTTTGCACTGTATGGCTTTGTAAGTCAGTGCTGCTGATTCAAGCTTCCAGAAATGAAGGCAGAACCTCTCCAAATACAGGACAGGCAACTGTGTTTGGGACAGCACTGGAGAGCCACTGGGGGATGCATGGTACAGAGAAGTAGCCACTAGGTCTCTGACCTGCACTAAAGTTTTATATCAGAGGTGGAATTTGCCTTTATAAGAGACATACTTTTGAGAGGATAACTGTGTCATGGAGATCTGTCTAGGGGTGGATGACGCGACAAAGGAGAGCTTATCAATAGTGACTAAGCAGCAGACCAATATGGGTGATATCATAGTAAGTGTCTCTTACAGACTACCTGACCAGGATGAACAAGTGGGTGAAGTTTTCTACAGACATCTAAGAATAGCTTCTGGTTTTCATGTCCTGGTCCTTGCAGTGTACTTTAACCACCCTAATAACCACCCTACCCAGCAAGGCGTATGTAGTCCAGCAGGTTGCTGGAGAGCATCAATGACAAATTCCTGACACAAGTGATAGAAAAGCCAATGAAAAGAGGTGCTCTGCTGAACCTGATACTTACAAATAAGGAAGAGTTCATTTGGGATGTGAAGGCTGCCGGCAGTCTTAACCTACAGTCACCAGGAGACAGTGGAGTCCAGGATCATGAGAGGAGAGAGCACGGCAAAATGCAAGATCGCAATCTTAGATTTTATGAGAGCAAAGTTTGGCCTCTCCAAAGGGATCTTTGTGAAACAGTCCCATGGGAAATAGCCCTACAAGGAATGAGATCCAAGAAAGCTCTTTGATATTCAAGGATCACCTTCTCCAATGACATGAATAAACATCCCAGTGGAAGGGGAGTTAAGCAAAGATAAAAGGAGACTGCATAGATGGACAAGGAGCTCCTGGCAAAACCCAGATGTAAAAAGGAAGCATACAGAAGGTGGAAACTGGGTCAGCTAACCAGGGAGGAATGCGGAGGCCCTGTCTGAGCATGTGGAGGCACAGGAAAGCCAAAATCCAACTGGAGTTGAATCTGGTTGGGAATGCCAAAGGTGACAAGAAGGGCTTCTACAAGCACGTAAACATCAAAAGGAAGGTTAGATAAAGTGTGGGCCCACTGCTGAACAGGGTAGGGTGCCTGGTGACATAGGATTTGGAAGTCTGAGGTACTGAACATGCTATTCACCTCAGTCTTTACAAGTAAGGCTGACCTTCAGAAATCAACAGACCCAGAGAGGGAGAAAGTCTAGAGCAAAGAGAACTTGGTACTCTTCCTGTTGGAAGGGATTCAGGTTAGGGAATAATTAGGCAAACTGGACATAATTAAGACCACAGGCCCTGGTGGGAAGCACACAATAGTGCTGAGGGAGTGGCCTGATGTCATTTTGAGGCCACCCTCAATTATATTTGAAAAATCAGAGTGACTGGGAGAAGTGCGTGAAGACTGAAGGAAGGCAAATGTCACTCCTATCTTCAAGAAGAGCAAGAAGGACCCAGGGAACTGCAGGCGAGTCTCACCTTGATCTCTGGGAAGGTGATGGAGAAGCTAATCCTGGAAATCATTTCCAGGGGCATGAAGGGCAAAGAGGTGTTTTAGAGTAGTCAGCATGGATTTATGAAGGAGAAATTGTGCTTGACCAACTTGATAAACTTCTGTGATGAAATGAGTGGCTAGGTATATGAAAGAAGAGTGGTAGACATTTTCTACCTTGACTTCAGTAAGGCATTTGACACTGTGTCCCATTAGATCTTCGAAGTGAAGTTGTTGAAGTATGGGCTGGATGGCCAGACAGTGAGATGGACTGAAAACTCATTGAACGGCCAAACCTGGAGTTTGAGGGTGACTGAGCACTGACACAGGTTGCCCACAGAAGTTGTGGAGTTTCCCTCCTTGGAGGTATTCAAAACCCATCTGGGCTCCCTGTAAGAGGGAGCCTTCAGACTGGGAGAATCATCTGGCCCCACAACAAGGAGCTCCCATTGCTTGGTATGTAAGGGGAGAGGAAATTAGGAGTGGAAGAAGGAAAAAGATCAGAGGAAAGATCAGTGTTTGCTGTATTGCAAGCTGCCTGGGTATGCTGTTGCTAGGTTTGGGGTCAGCCCCACTAGCTATGCTAGTCCTGGGTTATGCTGCTGCATTCCAGGGTGACCCATCCTGATTCAGCCACTGCTAAGAGCCCAGCAGACATCTATTGCTGTTTTTCAGGTTACCTTTTTAATACAGATTCTGCCTTGGGAAAATGTTCTTTCCTCATGACGATGTAATGCCTCCCCGAAGCTCGTGAAGCTCATGGGTCACTACAGTGTTGATGTGGAGTTGTCCCCAGGTTTGTGTCATGCCATGGAGTGTTTCTCAGGTGTCTGCTAAGATAAAAGGGAACTCGGTGCAGGAACGGGTGAGGAAATTTTAGAAGCAGTGTTCCGGAATGAATTGAAGGTGTGTGACTGACAGCTGACCAAGCTATTCTCAACAGGCTAATACAAAGGAAAAGACCATTCTTGGCAAGCACACTAAAGGAACCTGTGGTACTCTTTTGCCAGTATTTGTTTTCAGATATTAGAATACATCTGCTTGGTTCTGCACGTACGTCACACTTCTGTCAATCAGCAAGAACTTTGTGTTGCTTGCAGGTCATTGATCAGGCTGTGATCTTAAAAATGACCAGAACTTATGGGTCTAAGGCAACAAAAAGGAAGTAAACAATCGTAATCTCCTCCCAAAATGTAAATTATTTAGTGAGACACCAGCCATGGTGAACCATGGCAGTGCCTGGGTAATCCCTGCTTGACACACTGCCAACAGGCAATGATAGAGCAGAGAGCAGGATTTGCCCACAAGGAGGAGTAGCAGTAAAGGCAAGCTTTTTCTTTGATTGGGAAGTGTGTGCATTCCACTTCAGAGAATGAAGATGAGGTGGTAGAAAACTATTTAGCCTGCTGCAGGGTGGGGACTGGGGCGAAGTAAAGAGAAACCAGTCGGTGCCTCTGAACACAGACTGAGCCAGCTGGAGTCGGCAGCAAGGAGCAGAGAAGTGAAAATGCAAATCAGAGTGTTGTGTGATCTAAGAAGCACAGTGGGCTGCTACCAGGCTCTGTCACCTTGGGTCAACTGAAGATGTACAAAGATGCTGGAGGGCAAAAGGTAGGTGCTGCAGCTCAGAGCAATTAGTGCACTACGGAATAATTGCCAAAAAAGTTGCTGCTGTCACCCAGGCAAGAGGAACAGGTACTCCTCCAACGCAAACAATTGGCAGAATCGGATCTCATTAGCAACAGTAATTAAGTCACTGGAGCCAGTGGAGGTGGAGGTGTCTGTGGTACTTTGATCCTGCAAAGTGCTGAATTCCTGTCACTGCTGTTTGGACACTTGTTCCCCAGTTGTGTTGTGTTCGCAGCTTTCATTTGCCTTTAATTTGGAAATCAGGTCTGGAAATCTGATGCTATTCCATAAGCCTGACTCCAGGCCTCATTACACGAATACTGAACCAATCCAATCGCTTTCCTGCTCGATGTTGGGCCATCTGTGTACCAGGGAGTCTGTGTAAGGAGAGGCCTTTGTCTCCTCTCTTCCCAGGCCACCCTGTCACAGGACTTGCATTCTCATCACTCACACGATGCTTCCACCTGTCCTCCACAGCCACAACTCTGGAGAGCATGGAAAGCCTCTGCAGTCAAGCAGTGGGATTTTGCCAGAGAAGGAGCTTAGCTGGGCTGACTTTACTCAGGTTTTCTTGGTGCAAAGGGCCTGTTGCAATATTTGAATTAGGCATGAGCTCAGACAATTGAAAAGGGTAACCAGTAGCATGCAGAGCCTTCAAATTCTCCCTGACAGAGACTTTTTAGGTACAACTCAGTCCTGGATTATTCTGTGCTGTCCTGATCTTTCTTTATCTAAATTTTAATGTTAGCTTTTGTCTTTGCTTCTTGTTTTCCCTAGCTGAGGGCACTCTTTGGCAGTGACTATACAGTGCTCTGGGATTTGGGCTGCTGTTTGGGGAGTGCAGGTGCTGCCACCAAAACTGAGGGAGGAGTGAACATGCCTTGTTTTGTGCTGTTTCCACTAACTTCCCTGGCATCACCTTTCTGTGAACATCATATCGTTTTGGCAAGAAAGAACTTATTATTGCCCCATTTACCTGGAGGGCTGGTGGCATTATGGAAAACCAGAAGGAAAGAGAAGAGGGAAGAGGTTTTACATGGAAGCAAAAATCTTTCTGTTGGAGTTCCTCATCACAACATACACACACAAAAAAATGTTGTTAGGACATGAAATTCTGTTGCAGAGAAGAGTCTTTCTTCTTTAGAAATGATGTTATAAAGATTGAAGCTGGGAAAAATATATGTGATGGGACCAATGACAAAGATGCAAAAGGTTCACTGCAGTGGGTGAGCCTAAGGCCCTCAGTACAAATCAGGGGTCTTGCTTCTCTCCTTATTACCCAAAGCTTGCCTTAACACACACTAATGTAACTTATTTTCACCGGTAGTTGGATCCTGATCGATACTATGTGGATTGGTGGTGAAGCAGTCAAAATTCAGTGCTTAGATGACAAATGTCAGCCTGACCCTGAAATACAACTGAATAAGGGGCTAAGAAAGTTGGAAATTAATACCTGTACTATAGAGTGTCAGGGAAAAACTGTTAAAATTTGCAGCTACATGACTTGAGCATAGGAAAGCACAGAGTATCCTATCTCCATCCCCTTTCTGTCTCCAGCCTTCTTCCCTGCCTCTCTTACTAACGCATCTCAGGAAAGAGGATGGAAACACCCATAGGAGCTATGGAAAGAAAAATGAGCATACAGATTGGTCAAGGAAATATTGGAGAAGTGACTACCATTTAGACACCTTGCTGTGACTCAGATCTGGGGAGGGCTGGGCTGGGCTGACTTTTACTTGTTGCAGGTACTGAAAAGAAGTACACTCACTCTGTTTTCTTGCCTGGAAGAGGTGGATACTCCTGGAAGAACCTACTGCTCTGAAGTTGATCATCAGGTGAATGCAGTCGGGCTGGGGTGGGTCACTTGCAGGGCTTTTGTCTCCAGCTTGAAAGGACTGGGCCCTGTGACAAGATCTGTCAGTGTAATTTCTGTTGGGAGAGGAACATGCTGCAGTCCATATTTTCCCTGGCTGTGTCCTGGATAGCTTTCTTATGACCTACTTCATACTTGCCTTTCCCCTTGTAGCCAATTATGCTCATTTATTTGAATGGTCACAGTTCTGCAACTGTCCATCTGTTACACAGAAATGTACTGATATTAAAACACCTGCTCTCTTGCATTACCTGGGAGAAATTCAGGACACGTGGTTCCTTCCCAGAGATTATGTTCTGCTTTCAGATGCATCCTCGTGCTTCAATTTTTAACCAACAGGACTGTTTTGGATACACTGGCAATGAAAATCTGTTTCTACATGGCACTCACTATGGCATGGCTAATAAAACACATCTTCCTGTAAATCACTAGATGCTTTCAGATGAATTCTAGCACTGCTAGGAAGATGTTGTAGTGGAAGACCTATGGGAAAAGAAAGAAGAGATTTTCTGTTTTGGGGGGATCCTGCCAAAACCAGGAAAAATGACAAAGAAAGGGGGAGAAAGGTCTGTGACATGTTCCCTTGCTTCCAAGAGGATTTGAAATAAAATAAAAAGATCAAATATGAAAATCTTGTGCAAACAAGTGTGTGGAGACTGAGAGGTAGTGAGGACATGGCTTTTAACAATTACTAATATATATTGACAGAGATTTCATGTGGTCAACAAGAAACATTGTTTTGCTTCTTTAATAAGCCACTTGCAGACTGGTATTATTTCAGGTAGAGGCCAGTTAGATGAGCAGATGAGCAGAGAGTGACACCAGTATGATGGGCCACGAGACAGAACTGATCCCAGCTGCCTCCAAATCATAACTAAAGTCAACAGAAAACTGTAGCTCATGGCTCAAAGACAAGAAGAAGATATATTATTAAAAAAAAAAAAAAAAAAAAAAAAAGATTACTGGCATAGCTGTCCTCTATGAAGCATTCATTCCTGTGCTGTTACCTCACAGGACCCATGCCAGGATTCTCAGGGCTAGAAACACCTTGTCAAATGGATGTAGATAGTCTCATATGGCAGCACAACTGCAGGATCTACATCAAAGAAAGGAGCAATAAATATCACCAGGCTGATGATGTGTCGTACAGGTGACAGAGCCTGAAATATGCCCTGACATAAGAAAAGATATCACCACCAGCAGTAATACATTCTTCCAGCATTCCCTGTGAATGAAGGTAAACACTCCACCTGCAGAAAAATTCAAGTTGCTATTGTCTGTAAGAACATTTTCTCCATGTTAATGTTATCCAGAATGTCAAAACCAGGTAGGTACTATGGAGATACTTAGGTAGTTAAATGCTTGCAAAGAACAATACTTATGTTGTCCTGAACCCCACTGTCTGTAAAACTTAGCACAAAATATCGCAGAATCATAAAACAATATCCTGAGTTAGAAGGGACCCACAAGGATCATCCAGTCCAACTCCTGGCTCTGCACAGGACCATATAATAATCAGACCATGTGTCTGAGAGCATTGTCCAGATGCTGTGTGAGCTGCGATAGGCTCAGTGCTGTGAACACTGCCCTGGGGAGCCTGCCCCAGTGCCTGACCACCCTCTGGGTGAAGAACCTTTCCCTAATATCTAGTCTGATCATGGAACAATATCCATAGGCAGGAGATGACATGGAATGATGATGAAGCTCAGGTGGATCTATAGGACTATAGGCAGCACAGCATTTACCAGTTGGAGAGGAGGTATCTTCCCTTCCTTTGATCTATGTGTCTCCTGTAGTAAATTTACTGCTGTCAAGCTTTGAATTATTTGGAAAGAAAACACTGTGGCAATTGCAGATAACCACACGTAGAAGGATCTGAGCAGGTATTCAGAGACTTTGAGGGAAAAGAAAGGACAATGCTATCCACTGCAAGGCACTGGCAACAAGACATCCCCAGGAGCAGTGTGAGACAGAACAGCCTTGCTTTCTGGACTGTGTTCTCAATAATTCAGGCCATGATTTCAAAACACTGAAGTGCCTAGCTTGTCCAGGCTCCATTAAATAGAATAAATAGCTCAGACAGGGGAAAGTATGCCTAACTGTTTAAATTGATGTCAAAGGAATACACTTGAGATAAAGCTCCAGACTCTTCCTATCAAGATGTTTAGCTACCAACCACAAGAGGACAGTTAGGGCTAAGCATGTATATTAGCCTATTTACTGAGATGACATGCTGTATACCTGGATATAGAGAAGTGTAGCCCACACTCCGCAGTAAGACTGGAACTACCACCTCACTGTTTCTTTTATCTGTCTCTAAAAAAATGTGGACTGAGATCTGAGCTGCTGGATTCTAGTCACCCTTTTCCTTCATCTTGGTGATGATGTGAAGGCCAAAATAACTTGAAGGCTAATTTGAAGGCTAATTAATTAATTTTGCTCAGAAGCACAGGCACAGGATTGGGAATGTGAGGAAGACCTGTGGAAAGAATTTAAAGAGAGCTCATTAGGCTCTCTGGACCTGTCTTCCCAATAGTGTGGTACTTGAGTGAAATTCCTGGGTGTCTTGTACTTAAATTCAAATGTTATTTTCTTCTACTAAATACTCTTCCTTCCTTCCTTCCTTCCTTCCTTCCTTCCTTCCTTCCTTCCTTCCTT